>NW_027288778.1:1800000-2055846 GCF_037038585.1 Patagioenas fasciata | reverse complement strand
CTGGGGACAAGGGGGGTCCCCAGGATGTCAGAATGGGCCCTGGGGACAACGCGGGGTCCTGGGATGTCACAATGGGCCACGGGGACAAAGGCGATCCCCATGGTGTCACAATGGGCCCTGGGGACAAGGGGGTCCCCAGGATGTCACAATGGGCTCATGGGATAAAGGGGGTACCCACGGTGTCACTATAGGCCCTCAGGACAACGGGGGGTCCCCATGGTGCCACGATGGGTCGTGTGGACGAGGGGGTCCCCAGGATGTTCACAACGGGCCCTGAGGACAAAGGGGGTCCCCACGGTGTCACAATGGTCCCTGGGGACAACTTGGGGTCCTGGGATGTCACAATGGGCCCTGGGGACAAAGGCGGTCCCCAGGATGTCACAATAAACCCTGGGGACAAGGGGGGTCCCCAGGATGTCACAATGGGCACTGGGGACAAAGGGGGTACCCACGGTGTCACTATAGGCCCTGGGGACAACGGGGGGTCCCCACGGTGCCACGATGGGCCCTGGGGACAAGGGGGTCCCCAGGATGTTCACAATGGGCCCTGGAGACAATGGGGTGTCCCCAGGATGTCACAATGGGCCCTGGGGACAAAGAGGGTCCCCAGGATGTCACAATCGGCCCTGGGCACAAAGAGGGGTGCACATGGTGTCAAAATGGGCCCTGGGGACAAAGGGCGTCCCCAGGATGTCACAGTGGGCCCTGGGGACAAAGTGGTCCCCATGGTATCAGAATGGGCCCTGGGGACAAAGAGGGGTGCCCTGAATGTCACAATGGGCCCTGAGGACAAAGGGGGGTCCCCAGGATGTCGCAATGGGCCTTGGGGACAATGGGGGGTCCTAGGATGTCACAATGGGCCCAGGGGACAAATGGGGTCTCCATGGTGTCACAATGGGCCCTGAAGACAAAGGGGGTCCCCTGAATGTCACAGTGGGCCCTGAGGACAATGGGGGTTCCTGGAACGTCACAATGGGCCCTGGGGAGAAAGGGAGGTCCCCAGGATGTCACAATGGGCCCTGGAGACAATTGGGGGTTTTGGGATGTCACGATGGGCTCTGACGACAAGGGGAGGTGCCCATGGTGTCACAATGGGTCCTCAGTGACAAGGGGGGTCCCTATAGTGTCACAATGGGCTCTGCAGACAATGGGGGGTCCTGGGATGTCACAATGGGCACCAGTGACAAAGGGGGTCCTCATGGTGCCACAATGGGCCCTGGGGAGTAAGTGGGGTCCTGGGATGTCACAATGGGTCCTGGGGACAAAGGGTGATCCTTTGATGTCACAAGGGGCCCTGGAGGCAAGGGGGTCCCCAGGATGTTACAATGGGCCCTGGGCACAAAGGGGGGTCCCCATAGTGTCACAATGGGTCCCCAGTGACAAGGGGGTCCCCACGGTGCCACGATGGGCCCTGGGGACAAGAGGGGGTCCCCATGGTGTCACAATGGACCCTGGGGTCAAAGGGGGTTCCCAGGACATCACAATGGGCTCTGGGGACAATGGGGATCCTGGGACATCACAATGAGCCCTGGGGACAAGGGGGGGTCCTGGGACGTCACAATGGGTCCTGGGGACAAAGCGGTTCCCCAGGATGTCACAATGGGCCCCGGGGACAAAGCAGGGTCCTGGGACGTCACAATGGGCCCTGGAGACAAAGGGATTCCCCAGGATGTCACAATGGGCCCTGGGGACAAAGGGGGTCCCCACAGTGTCACAATGGTCCCTGGGGACAAAGGAGATCCCCACAGTGTCACAATGGGCCCAGGGGACAATGGGGGGTCCTGGGACATTATAATGGGCCCTCGGGAAAAAGGGGGTCCACATGGTGCCACAATGGGCCCTGGGGACAACGGGGGTCCCAGGATGCCACAATGGACACTGGGGACAAGGGGGTCCCCAGGATGTCACAATGGGCCCTGGGGACAACGGTGGCTCCTGGGATGTCACAATGGGCCCTGGGGACACAGGTGGTCCCCAGGATGTCACAATGGGCCCTGGGGACAAAGTGGGGTCCTAAGATGTCACAATGGGCACTGGGGACAAAGGGGGTCCCCATGGTGCCACAATGGGCCTTGGGGACAATGGGGTCTCCCCAGGATGTCACAATGGGCCTTGGGGACAAAGGGGTGTCCCCTGAATGTGCATAATGGGCCCTGGGGACAAAGGGTGGTCGCCGGGATGTCTCAGTGGGCCCTGGGGACAATGGGGTGTCCTGGGATGTCACAATGGGCCCCAGTGACAAATGGGGTCTCCACGGTGTCACAATGGGCCCTGGCGATAAAGGGGGGTCTCCAGGATGTCACAATGGGCCCAAGTGATGAGTCCCCACAGTGCCACTATGGGCCCTGGAGACAAGGGGGGTCCCCAGGATGTCACGATGGGGCCTGGGGAGAACGAGGGGTCCTGGGACGTCACAATGAGCCCTGGGGAAAAAGGGTGGTCCCCATGATGTCACAATGGGCACTGGAGACAGTGGGGGGTCCTGGGACGTCACAATGGGCCCTGGGGACAAAGTAAGGTTTTCGGCTGTCACAATGAGCCCTGAGGACAAGGGGGGGTCCCCAGAATTTCACAATGAGCACTGGGGACAAAGTGGGGTCCTGGGATGTCAAAATGGGCCCTGGGGACAAAGGGGGTCCCTTAATTGTCACAATGGGCCCTGGGGACAAGGGGGGTCCCCACGGTGTCACAATGGGCCCTGGGGACAAAGTGGGGTCCTGGAATGTCACAATGGGCCCAGAGGACAAAGGGGGTCCCCATGGTGCCACAGTGGGCCCTGGGGACAAAGGGGGTCCTGAGACGTCACAATGGGCCCTGGGGAAAAGGCGGGGTACCCATGGTGTCGCAATGGGCCCTGGGGACAATGGGGGGTCCTGGGATGTCACAATGGGCCCCAGTGACAAAGGGGGTCCCCATGGTGCGACAACGAGCTCTGGGGATAAAGGGGGTCTCCAGGATGTCACAATGGGCCCTGGGTACAAAGGAAGTCCCCAGAATGCCACAATGGGTCCTGGAAAGAAGTGGGGTCCCCACGGTGTCACAATGGGCCTTGGGGACAAAGGGGGGTCCCCAGGATGTCACAATGGGCCCCGGGGACAAAGGGGTCCCCAGGATGTCACAATGGGTACTGGGGACAAAGGCGGGGTCCCCATGGTGTCACAATGGACCCAAGTGACAGGACGAGTCCCCACGGTACCACTATGGGCCCTGGAGACCAGGGGGTTCCCTGGATTTCACAATGGGCCCTGGGGACAAGGGGGGTCCCCAGGATGTCACAATGGGCACTGGGGACAACGAGGGGTCCTGGGACATCACAATGAGCCCTGGGGAGAAAGGGGGGTCCCCACCCTGTCAGAAGGGACCCTGGGGACAAGGTGGGGTCCTGGGATGTCACAATGGGCCCTGGGGACAAAGGGGGTGTCCATGGTGCCACAATGGGCCCTGGGGACTAGGGGGGGGGGGGTTCCCCTCGGTGCCACGATGGGCCCTGGGGACAAGGGGGTCCCCAGGATGTCACAATGGGCCCTGAGGACAAATTGGGGTTCTGGGATGTCACAATGGGCCCTGGGGACAAAGGGGGTTCCCAGGATGTCACAATGGGCCCTGGGGACATTTGGGGTCCCCAGAATGTCACAATGGGCCCTGGGGACAATGGGGGATCCTGAGACGTCACAATGGGCCCTGGGGACAAAGTGGGTCCCCATGGTGTCACAACACCCTGGGGACAATGCAGGGTCCCCAGGATGTCACAATGGGTCCTGGGGACATTAGGGGTCCCCACAGTTTCACGATCTTAACCCTTGACACCCCCCAACTACTGGGTCCTTAGGGTTACTCCCGGGTCCCTCCTGAACTGAATCCCCGCCCGAACTCCTGGGTCTGATAGAGGGCACGAACATTTTAAGGGTTAACAAAACATAATTGGGTGCCCACTAACGAGCCAACACTTTAGGGCTGAGCCACACGAGCCCTTAGTTCAGAGCTTTAGGTGAACTCATGGTAAGGAAACCAGAACCCAGCAGTGCCAGGATCAGGAGTTTTACGGCACCAGCTGTGAACTCGAGGGGAGGAGAGAACCGAGATTTACAGCAAAAAGGGGGCGCCAGGCTGGGTTCAACCGACCTGGAGCTTGGGTCCCAGTCCATTCAACACAAGGAGCCAAACCTGAGGAAGCTGAAGGAGCCTTCATCCAAAGACCCCTCCTCCAGAGCACCAGGTGGCGCCGCGCAGGCGAACAGGGGGCGTCCAGGCGGAGACTACGGCAGTGATGAGCGGGAAAGGTTATGGATGTGTGCGGGCGCTCCGGGGTCGTTGGGACACGAGCACCTCGCTGTATTTAAACGCAGCTCCTGCCGCTCGGAGCGGCGCACGAGGGGTGGAACCATCGCTCCCCTTGCGCCCGACGGCGAAACGAACGCAGCTGCTCTGGAGCCCTGCGGGGTGTGAAGGTTCATGGCTCCGGAGGCTGTAAAGTTGTTTCTGCGCCTCCGTTCCCCTCATGCCCCCCCATTCCCTTCACCCCGACCCCCAATCCACCCCCCACTCCGACCCCCAGCTCCCCCCCCACCCCGACCCCCCAATTCCCCCCTCAATCACCGATCCCCAATCCCCCCCACAGGACCCTAATTCCCCCTCGCACCGACCCCCAACGCCCCCCACACCAACCCCCAATGCCCCCTCACATCGACTCCCAAGGCCCCCCCTGCACTGACCCCCCCACACCGACCCCCCAATTCCCCCCTCAATCACCGATCCCCAGTGCCCCCCCACTGGACCCTAATTCCCCCTCGCACCGACCCCCAACGCCCCCCACACACCGACCCCCAGTTCCTGCCCCCCACACCAACCCCTAATGCCCCTGACATCGACCCCCAAATCCTCCCCACACTGACCCCTCAAATCCTCCCCAGACCGAGCCCCAACTTTTCCCCCACACCGAGCCCCAATTCCCCCCACACCGACCCCCAATGTTCCCCCCCCACGCCAGACCCCAATTCCCCCCCCACCGACCCCCAATTCCCCCCACACTGATCCCCAATGCCCCCCCCAACACCGACCCCCAATTCCTCCCCAGACTGACCCCCAATGCCCCCTCACACCGACCCCCAAGGCCCCCCCTGCACTGACCCCCCCACACCGACCCCCCAATTCCCCCCTCAAACACCGACCCTCAATCACCCCCCCGGACCCTAATTCCCCCTCGCACCGACCCCCAACGCCCCCCACACCAACCCCTAATGCCCCTCACATCGACCCCCAAATCCTCCCCACACTGACCCCTCAAATCCTCCCCAGACCGACCCCCAACTTCCCCCCCACACCAAGCCCCAATTCCCCCCACACTGACCCCCAATGTCCCCCCCCACACCAGACCCCAATTCCCCCCTACACCGACCCCCCAATTCCCCCCTCAAACACCGACCCCCAATGCCCCCCCACTGGACCCTAATTCCCCCTCGCACCAACCCCCAACGCCCCCCACACACCGACCCCCAGTTCCTGCCCCCCACACCAACCCCTAATGCCCCTCACATCAACCCCCAAATCCTCCCCACACTGACCCCTCAAATCCTCCCCAGACCGAGCCCCAACTTCCCCCCCACACCGAGCCCCAATTCCCCCCACACTGACCCCCAATGCCCCCCCCACGCCAGACCCCAATTCCCCCCCACGCCGACCCCAATTCCCCCCACACTGATCCCCAATGCCCCCCCCTCACACCAACCCTGATTCCTCCCCACACTGACCCCCAATGCCCCCTCACACCGACCCCCAAGGCCCCCCCTGCACTGATCCCCCCCCACCGACCCCCCAATTCCCCCCTCAATCATCGACCCCCAATCCCCCCCACTGGACCCTAATTCCCCCTCGCACCGACCCCCAACGCCCCCCACACACCGACCCCCAGTTACTGCCCCCCACATCAACCCCTAATGCCCCTCACATCGACCCCCAAATCCTCCCCACACTGACCCCTCAAATCCTCCCCAGACCAACCCCCAACTTCCCCCCCCACCGACCCCCGATTCCCCCTCACACCGAGCCCCCAAGCCCCCCCCACCGACCCCCAATTCCCCCCACACTGACCCCCAATGTCCCGCTCACACCGACCCTCAGTTCCTCCCCCACACCGCCCCCCAATTCCCCCCTCACACCGACCCCAAATCCCCACCACCACACTGCCCCCCAAATCCCCCCCTCACACCGACCCCCAATGCCCCTCACGCCGACCCCAATTCCTCCCCCCACACCGACCCCCAATGCCCCTCACGCCGACCCCCAGCTCCCCTCACAACCTCCACCAAAACGGCGGCGCCTCCCTCTCCTCCCTCCCGCCTTTTCCCGCCACACACTCCCGGACGTGACGCCGGCGAGGGGGCGTGGCCGGCGGCGAGGGGGCGTGGCCGCGGCGCCGGCGGGCGGGAAGCGCCGGGGCGGGAAACACCGGGTGAGGAGATCGCGTCCCCTCGGGTCCCTCGTGTCCCTTCATGTCCCATCGTGTCCCCTCGTGTCCCTCGGGTCCCCTCATCGTCCCCTCGTGTCCCTCGGGGCCCCTCGTGTCCCCTCATCTCCTCAGCACCCCCACTGGAGCCCGCCCGTCCCTCCCCTCCAGGAGAGACCCCGGGGCTGGGGCGGATCCGCCATCAGTCCCCCCACAGACTTTTTCTCTCTTTCATCCCCCTTTTCCCTCTTTTCCCTCTTTCCCCCTTTATCCCTCTTTCCCCCCTTTTTCCCTTCCCCCCCTTTTTCCCTCTTTTCCCTCTTTCCGCCGTTTTTCCCTCTTTTCCCTCTTTCCCCCCTTTTCCCTCTTCCCCCTTTTCCCCCCCTTTTTCCCTCTTTTCCCTCTTTCCCCCTTTATCCCTGTTTCCCCCCTTTTTCTCCCTTTCCCCCCTTTTTCCCTCTTCCCCCTCTTTTCCCCCTTTTTCTCCCTTTTTCCCTCTTCCCCCTCTTTTCTCCCTTTTCCCTCTTTCCCCCTTTATCCCTCTTTTCCCTCTTTCCGCCCTTTTCCCTCTTCCCCCCTTTTTCCCTCTTTTCCCTCTTTCCCCTTTATCCCTCTTTGCCCCCTTTTTCCCTCTTTTTCCTCTTCCCCCCCTCTTCCCCCTCTTTTCCCTCTTCCCCTTTTTTCCCTTTTCCCCCCTTTTCCCCCTTTTTCCTCTTTCCCCCCTTTTCTCCCCTTTTCCCTCTTCCCTCTTTTCCCTTCTTTCCCCCCTTTCCCTCTTCCCCCATCTTTCCATCTTATCCCTCTTTTCCCCCTTTATCCCTGTTTCTTCCCTTTTCCCCCCCTTTCCGTCTTTCCTCGCTTTTTCCCTATTTTTCCCTCTTTCCCCCCTTTTTCCCCCTTTCCCCCCTTTTTCCCTCTTTTCCCTCTTTCCTCGCTTTTTCCCTCTTTTTCCCTCTTTCCCCCCTTTTTCCCTCTTTCCCCCCTTTTTCCCCCTTTTCCCTCTTTCCTTGCTTTTTCCCCCTTTTCCCTCTTTCCCCCCTTTTCCCCCCTTTTCCCTTTTTCCCCCTTTTCCCTCTTTCCCCCCTTTTTCCCCCTTTCCCCCCTTTTCCCTCTTCCCCGTTTCCCTCTCCCGTTTTCCCGTCCCTCCTCCCATTCCCGTGCAGCCCAACCCCTTCCCCCCTTTTCCCCAGAGCAGTTTTCATACAGATCCCCCCTTTCCCCCCAGCCCCGAACCCCCGGGGGTTTCTCAGCATCAGCAGCCACTTCACTCCCCCCAATTTAACTCTTTGTGTCCCTTTTCCAGGCTCTTTGGGAGCCCGGGTGTCCTGGGGCCGCTCTGGTTTTTGCTCCGGGGTGTTTGGAGCCCGGTGACCATGGACCTGTTTCCCTTGGGCGACGAGCTGCGTGGCTTTGCCCAGAGCCCCGGGCTGCTCTGCGGGGAAGTGCTGGACCTGAGCCTGGAGCCCAACCTGAGCCTGGAGCCCAACCTGAGCCTGGAGCCCGACCTGAGCCTGGAGCCCGACCTGAGCCTGGAGCCCAACCTGAGCCTGGAGCCCAGTCTGAGCCTGGAGCCCGACCTCGAGCCCGACCTGAGCCTGGAGCCCGACCTGGAGCCCAACGTGAGCCTGGAGCCCGACCTGGAGCCCAACGTGAGCCTGGAGCCTGACCTGGAGCCCAACCTGAGCCTGGAGCCTGACCTGGAGCCCAACTTGAGCCTTGAGCTCAGTATTTGCTAATGATCAGTATTTACTAATGATGGTCAGTATTTATTAATGATGATCAGTAACTATTAATAACGGCTAGTATTTATTAATGACGCTCAGTATTTATTAATGAGGGTCAGTATTTATTAATGATGATCAGTATTTATTAGTGGTGATCAGTAATTATTAATAACGGTCAGTATTTATTAATGATGGCCAGTATTTATTAATGACGATCAGCATTATTAATAAGGATCAATATTTATTAATGGTGATCAGTATTTATTAATAACAATCAGTATTTATTAGTGATGGTCAGTATTTATTAATCGTGATCAGTATTTATTAATGATGGTCGGTATTTATTAAGGACAATCAGTATTTATTAATGATGGTCAGTATTTATTAGGGACAATCAGTATTTATTAATGATGGTCAGTATTTATTCATGACAATCAGCATTATTAATAAGGATCAATATTTATTAATGGTGATCAGTATTAATAATGATCAGTATTTATTGATAGCAATCGGTATTTATTAATGATGGTCAGTATTTATTAATGGTGATCAGTATTTATTAATGATGGTCAGTATTTATTAATGGTGACCAGTATTTATTAATAAGGGTCAGTATTAATGATGATCAGTATTTATTAATGATGGTCAGTATTTATTAATGATGATCAGCATTATTAATAAGGATCAATATTTATTAATGGTGATCAGCATTTATTAATAATGATCAGTATTTATTAATGATGGTCAGTATTTATTAACGGCGATCAGTATTTATTAACGATGGTTAGTATTTATTAATGGTGATCAGTATTTATTAATAATGATCAGTATTAATGATGATCAGTATTAATGATGGTCAGTATTTATTAATGATGGTCAGTATTTATTAATGACAATCACCATTATTAATAAGGATCAATATTTATTAATGGTGATCAGCATTTATTAATAACGACCAATATTTATTAATGATGGTCAGTATTTATTAATGGCGATCAGTATTTATTAACGATGGTTAGTATTTATTAATGGTGACCAGTATACATTAATAACGATCAATATTAATGATGATCAGTATTTATTAATAACGATCAGTATTAATGATGATCAGTATTAATGATGGTCAGTATTTATTAATGACAATCACCATTATTAATAAGGATCAATATTTATTAATGGTGATCAACATTTATTAATAACGATCAGTATTTATTAGTGATGGTCAGTATTTATTAATGGCGATCAGTATTTATTAATGATGGTCAGTATTTATTAATGGTGACCAGTATTTATTAATAACGATCAATATTAATGATGATCAGTATTTATTAATGATGGTCAGTATTTATTAATGGTGACCAGTATTTATTAATAAGGGTCAGTATTAATGATGATCAGTATTTATTAATGATGGTCAGTATTTATTAATGATGATCAGCATTATTAATAAGGATCAATATTTATTAACGGTGATCAGCATTTATTAATAACGATCAGTATTTATTAATGATGGTCAGTATTTATTAACGGCGATCAGTATTTATTAATGATGGTCAGTATTTATTAATAACGATCAGTATTTATTAATGACAATCAGTATTTATTAATGACGGTCAGTATTTATTAATAACGATTGGTATTTATTAATGATGATCAGTATTTATTAATGATGATCAGCATTATTAATAAGGATCAATATTTATTAATGGTGATCAGCATTTATTAATAACGACCAGTATTTATTAATGATGGTCAGTATTTATTAATGGCGATCAGTATTTATTAATGATGGTCAGTATTTATTAATGGTGACCAGTATTTATTAATAACGATCAATATTAATGATGATCAGTATTTATTAATGATGGTCAGTATTTATTAAAGGTGATCAGTATTTATTAATAACGATCAATATTAATGATGATCAGTATTTATTAATGATGGTCAGTATTTATTAATGGCGATCAGTATTTATTAATAAGGGTCAGTATTAATGATGATCAGTATTTATTAATGATGGCCAGTATTTATTAATGATGATCAGCATTATTAATAAGGATCAATATTTATTAATGGTGATCAGCATTTATTAATAACGACCAGTATTTATTAATGATGGTCAGTATTTATTAATGGCGATCAGTATTTATTAATGATGGTCAGTATTTATTAATGGTGATCAGTATTTATTAATGATGGTCAGTATTTATTAATGGTGACCAGTATTTATTAATAAGGGTCAGTATTAATGATGATCAGTATTTATTAATGATGGTCAGTATTTATTAATGGTGATCAGTATTTATTAATAACGATCAGTATTAATGATGATCAGTATTTATTAATGATGGTCAGTATTATTAATAAGGATCAATATTTATCAACGGTGATCAGCATTTATTAATAACGACCAGTATTTATTAATGATGGTCAGTATTTATTAACGGCGATCAGTATTTATTAAGGATCACAGTCTCACAGTATCACAGTATGTTTGGGATTGGAAGGGACCTGGGAAGCTCATCCAGTGCAATCCCCCCATGCAGCAGGAACACCCAGCTGAGGTTCCACAGGAAGGGGTCCAGGGGGTTTGAATGTCTGCAGAGAAGGAGACTCCACAACCTCCCTGGGCAGCCTGGGCCAGGCTCTGACACCCTCACCATGAACAAGTTTCTTCTCATCTTTCAGTGGAACCTCCTGTGTTCCAGCTTGATCCCATTGCCCCTTGTCCTATCATTGTTTGCCACTGAGAAGAGCCTGGCTCCATCCTCGTGGCACTCACCCTTTATATATTTATAAACATTAATAAGGTCACCCCTCAGTCTCCTCTTCTCCAAACTAAAGAGCCCCAGCTCCCTCAGCCTTTCTCCATAAGGGAGATGCTCCACTCCCTTAATCATCTTTGTTGCCCTACGCTGGGCCCTCTCCAGCAGTTCCCTCTCCTTCTTGAACTGAGGGGCCCAGAACTGGACACAATATTCCAGATGGGGTCTCACCAGGGCGGAGTAGAGGGGAAGGAGGACCTCTCTCGATCTACTGACCACCCCCCTTGTAATACACCCAAGGATGCCATTAGCCTTCCTGGCCACAAGGGCCCAGTGCTGGCTCATGGTCACCCTGCTGTCCACCAGGACCCCCAGGTCACTTTCCCCTACACTGCTCTCTAATAGCTCATTCCCCAACCTATACTGGAACCTGGGGTTGTTCCTGCCCAGGTGCAGGACTCTACACTTTCCCTTGTTAAATTCCATCAGGTTATCCCCCGCCCAACTCTCCAGCCTGTCCAGGTCTCTGGATGGCGGCACAGCTTCCAGTGTCAGCCACTCCTCCCAGCTTGGTGTCATCAGCAAACTTGCTGATGGTACACTCAATTCCCTCGTCTAAATCGTTAATGAATATATTGAATAATATTGGCCCCAGTACTGACCCCTGAGGCACTCCACTAGATACTGGCCTCCAACTGGACTCCGCACCATTGACCGCCACTCTCTGGCTTCTCTCTTTAAGCCAGTTTGCAACCCACCTCACTACTCTATTGTCGAGACCACACCTCCTCAATTTAGCTGTGAGGATGCTGTGAGGGACTGTGTCAAAGGCTTTACTGAAGTCAAGGTAGACCACATCCACCGCTCTGCCATCATCCATCCACCTTGTCACATTCTCATAAAAGGCTATGAGGTTGGTCAAGCATGACTTCCCCTTGGTAAAGCCGTGCTGACTGCCCCTAATGACCCTCTTATCCCTGATGTGCCTTGAGATGGCACCAAGGATAAGCTGTTCCATTACTTTCCCAGGGACAGAGGTGAGGCTGACCGCTCTATAATTACCCGGGTCCTCCTTCTTGCCCTTTTTGAAGCCTGCAGTGACATTTGCTTTCCTCCAATCCTCGGGCACCTCTCCCGTTTCCCGAGACTTGGCAAAAATGATGGAGAGCGGTCCAGCAATGACTTCAGCCAGCTCCCTCAGCACCCGCGGGTGCATCCCATCTGGACCCATGGATTTATGGATGTCCAGACTATTTAATTGTTCCCTAACCCAGTCCTCATCGACTAAAGCAAACTCCTCCATTGACCTGGCTTCATCCGGGGTCTCAGGGGTACAGGGTTCCCCAGGACAGCCTCCAGCGGAGTAGACAGAGACAAAGAAGGCATTCAGCAATTCTGCCTTCTCTGTGTCTTCTGCCACCAGGGCACCCACCTCATTCATCAGTGGGCCTACATTGCCTCTGGTATTAGTTTTATCTGCTGTGTATTTGGAAAAGTTCTTCTTGCTGTCCTTGACCCCTCTCGCCAGCTGTAATTCTAAGGAGGCCTTGGCTACCCTAGCTGCCTTCCTGCATCCTCTAACAGCAGCCTTATATTCCTCCCAAGTGGCCAGCCCCTGCTTCCATGACCTGTAAACTCGCCTCTTCTGCTTGAGCATACCCAACAGATCCCTATTCAACCACGCAGGCCTTCTGGCTCCCTTCCTCGACTTCCTACGTGTGGGGATGCTCTGATCCTGAGCATGGAAGAAGCAATCTCTGAATGCAGTCCAGCTCTCTTGGGCCCCTTTTCCTTCAAGCAGTCTTGCCCATGGGATTTCCCCCAGCAATTGCTTGGAAAGGCCGAAATTAGCCCTGCCAAAGTCCAGGGTTGCAATTCTACTTGCTGTTCTGTTCCTGCCACACGAGATGCTGAACTCCACCCTCTCGTGGTCACTGCAACCCAGGCAGCCCTCGACCTTTACTGCTTCGACCAGACCCTCTTTGTTAGTGAGGATGAGATCCAGCAGTGCACCTCTCCTGGTCGGCTCCTCCACCATCTGCATGAGGAAGTGATCATCAATGCGCTGGAGGAACCTCCTGGACTGTGGCTGGCTGGCTGAATGGTCCTTCCAGCAAACATCAGGGAAGTTAAAATCACCCACAACAACCAGGGCCTGTGACTGTGAGGCCACTCTCAGCTGCGCATAGAAGGCCTCATCAACTTCCTCAGCCTGATCTGGTGGCCTGTAATAGACACCTACAACCGTATCACCCCTGCCAGCCTGTCCCTTGATCCTGACCCATACACTCTCAACTCGTTCCTCATCCGCTCCTGGGCAGAATTTAGTACATTGCAGTTGCTCTCTCACATAGAGAGCAGCTCCACCACCACGCCTGGCTGGCCTGTCTTTCCTGAAAAGGGCGTAGCCATCCGTGACCACATTCCAGTCATGTGAACTGTCCCACCACGTTTCTGTAATTGCCACCAGATCATAATCTCCCGACCGAACATAGGATTCTAACTCCTCCTGCTTATTCCCCATGCTGCGTGCATTGGTGCACAGGCATTTCAGGGAGAGAGCAGAGCACACCAATTTCTCCCTAGGGGCACAGGAGGCCACCCGGTCCTCATCTGTTTTAGAATGCTGCCCCACTGGGGCAAGCCCAGCTACAACCCCATCCCCCTTCGAGCCTAGTTTAAAGCTCTCCAAATGAGCCCAGCTAATTCCTGCCCCAGCATCCTTTTGCCCCTGCGAGATAAGCCTTTCCTACATAACACTGTCTGGACTGGAGTCTTATAAAACCAGCCATTATCAAAAAAACCAAAGCCCTGCCTGTAGCACCAGTCTTGGAGGCAACCATTTAGAGATTGAATTTTCCCATTCCACCCCACATCGTCACTTGAAGAGGGAAGGAGTGAAGAGAAGATCACTTGAGGCCCTGAATCTTTCACCATCCTTCCCAAGACCTTGAAGTCATTCTTCATTCCCCTCAGACTACGGGAAGCAACTTCCTCCCCATCTGTCTGGAAGACCAGCAGCGGGTAGCAGTCTGTCGGGTGCACCAGTCTGGGGAGCTCTCTAGCAATATCCTTGATCCGGGCTCCAGGTAGACTACAGACTTCCCTAAGATGAGGGTCAACCCTGCATATTGGGCCCTCTGTTCCTTTCAGAACGGAATTTCCTATTACAATCACCCTTCTGTCTTTCTTATCAGAGGTAGTCTGCAGTTGTGTAGTCAACCGCCTCTTCCTATGTGATCTTGTAGGCAGGCTCGGCACCACCTCCTCACCTACCTCTTCTTCAAGATCCAGGGCCTCAAACCTATTACGGAGGGGCACCTGGGGAGGCAAATCAGGCAGGGAGGGGGGCTGCCTGTGATGCCGAACTGGAATAAGCTTCCAACCCTCATCTTCTTTTAGGTCGTTTACCTCTGCCCGACAGCGACAAGGGTGGGGCTGTCTCAGGACCTCCGCCTCTGTCCGGGAGGGCAGGAGGTCCATCTCCTTTTCGGGGGTACCTCCCTGGGGCCTTTCCGACCGGCACGTCAGGGTGTTACTCCACCAGTCGAACTCCCTTTCGCACTCCCTGATGGACCTCAGCGTCTCAACCTCCTCCTTAAGCTTCGGGAGAGCAGACCCAGGAGTTCAGGCAAGGATTCAGTTCAGGAGGGACCCAGGAGTTCGGGAAAGGGGACCCAGGAGTACCCCTAAGGACCCAGTAGTTGGGACGGGACCCAGGAGTTCGGGAGAGAAGACCCAGGAGTTCAGGTTGGGATTCAGTTCAGGAGGGACCCAGGAGTACCCCTAAGGACCCAGTAGTTGGGGGGGGACCCAGGAGTGCCCCAAGGGACCCAGGAGTTCGGGAGAGGGGACCCAGGAGTTCGAGAGAGGGGACCCAGGAGTCCTGCACAGGGGACCCAGGAGGTTGGGCGGGGATTCAGTTCAGGAGGGACCCAGGAGTTCGAGAGAGAGGACCCAGGAGTTCGGGAGAGAGGACCCAGGAGTTCCGGAAAGGGACCCAGGAGTTCGGGAAAGGGACCCAGGAGTTCCGGAAGGGGACCCAGGCGTTCGGGAAAGCGGACCCACGTGTTGGGGCGGGGATTGAGTTCAGGAGGGACCCAGGAGTTCGGGATAGCGGACCCAGGTTTTCAGGAATGGGGACCCAGGCGTTCGGGAGAGTGGACCCAGGAGTTCAGGCAGGGATTCAGGTCAGAATGGACCCAGGAGTTCGGGAAAGGGGACCCAGGAGTACCCCTAAGGACCCAGTAGTTGGGGGGGGGACCCAGGAGTGCCCCAAGGGACCCAGGAGTTCAGGAGAGAGGACCCAGGAGTCCTGGAGAGGGGACCCAGGCGTCTGGGAAAGGGACCCAGGAGTTCAGGAGGGGATTCAGGTCAGGAGGGACCCAGGAGTTCGGGAAAGGGACCCAGGAGTTCAGGAGAGAGGACCCAGGAGTTCAGGTGGGGATTCAGTTCAGGAGGGACCCAGGAGTACCCCTATGGACCCAGTAGTTGGGGGGGGACCAAGGAGTGCCCCAAGGGACCCAGGCGTTCGAGAGAGAGGACCCAGGAGTCCTAGAGAGCAGACCCAGGAGTTCAGGCGGGGATTCAGGTCAGGAAGGACCCAGGAGTTCGGGAAAGGGGACCCAGGAGTGCCCCTAAGGACCCAGTAGTTGAGGGGGGACCCAGGAGTGCCCCAAGGGACCCACGAGTTCGGGAAACGGGACCCAGGAGTACCCTTAAGGACCCAGTAGTTGAGGGGGGACCCAGGAGTGCCCCAAGGGACCCACGAGTTCAGGAGAGAGGACCCAGGAGTTCAGGTGGGGATTCAGTTCAGGAGGGACCCAGGAGTTCGGGAAAGGGGACCCAGGAGTTCAGGAGAGAGGACCCAGGAGTTCCGGGAAAGGGACCCAGGAGTTCCAGAAAGGGACCCAGGAGTTCCAGAAAGGGACCCCGGCATTCAGGAGAGGGGACCCAGGAGTTCAGGCGGGAATTCAGTTCAGGAGGGACCCAGGAGTTCAGGAAAGGGGACCCAGGAGTACCCCTAAGGACCCAGTAGTTGGGGGGGACCCAGGAGTGCCCCAAGGGACCCAGGAGTTCGGGAGAGAGGACCCAGGAGTCCTGGAGAGGGGACCCAGGCGTCTGGGAAAGGGACCCAGGAGTTCAGGAGGGGATTCACGTCAGGAGGGACCCAGGAGTTCGGGAAAGGGGACCCAGGAGTGCCCCTAAGGACCCAGTAGTTGGGGGGGGACCCAGGAGTTCGGGAAAGGGACCCAGGAGTGCCCCTAAGGACCCAGTAGTTGGGGGGGGGACCCAGGAGTACCCCATGGGACCCAGGAGTTCGGGAAAGGGACCCAGGAGTTCAGGAGAGAGGACCCAGGAGTTCAGGTGGGGATTCAGTTCAGGAGGGACCCAGGAGTACCCCTATGGACCCAGTAGTTGGGGGGGACCCAGGAGTGCCCAAAGGGACCCAGGAGTTCGGGAGAGAGGACCCAGGACTCCTGGAGAGGGGACCCAGGCGTCTGGGAAAGGGACCCAGGAGTTCAGGACGGGATTCAGGTCAGGAGGGACCCAGGAGTTCGGGAAAGGGGACCCAGGAGTGCCCCTAAGGACCCAGTAGTTGGGGGGGGACCCAGGAGTTCGGGAAAAGGACCCAGGAGTGCCCCTAAGGACCCAGTAGTTGGGGGGGGACCCAGGAGTTCGGGAAAGGGACCCAGGAGTGCCCCTAAGGACCCAGTAGTTGAGGGGGGACCCAGGAGTGCCCCAAGGGACCCAGGAGTTCGGGAAAGGGGACCCAGGAGTACCCCTAAGGACCCAGTACTTGAGGGGGGACCCAGGAGTGCCCCAAGGGACCCAGGAGTTCGGGAAAGGGGACCCAGGAGTACCCCTAAGGACCCAGTAGTTGAGGGGGGACCCAGGAGTGCCCCAAGGGACCCAGGAGTTGGGGAGAGCGGACCCAGGAGTTCAGGTGGGGATTCAGTTCAGGAGGGACCCAGGAGTTCGGGAAAGGGGACCCAGGAGTACCCCTAAGGACCCAGTAGTTGGGGGGGGACCCAGGAGTGCCCCATGGGACCCAGGAGTTCGGGAAAGGGGACCCAGGAGTACCCCTAAGGACCCAGTAGTTGAGGGGGGACCCAGGAGTGCCCCAAGGGACCCAGGAGTTCGGGAAAGGGGACCCAGGAGTACCCCTAAGGACCCAGTACTTCAGGGGGGACCCAGGAGTGCCCCAAGGGACCCAGGAGTTCGGGAAAGGGGACCCAGGAGTACCCCTAAGGACCCAGTAGTTGAGGGGGGACCCAGGAGTGCCCCAAGGGACCCAGGAGTTGGGGAGAGCGGACCCAGGAGTTCAGGTGGGGATTCAGTTCAGGAGGGACCCAGGAGTTCGGGAAAGGGGACCCAGGAGTACCCCTAAGGACCCAGTAGTTGGGGGGGGACCCAGGAGTGCCCCAAGGGACCCAGGAGTTCGGGAGAGAGGACCCAGGAGTCCTGGAGAGGGGACCCAGGCGTCTGGGAAAAGGACCCAGGAGTTCAGGAGGGGATTCAGGTCAGGAGGGACCCAGGAGTTCGGGAAAGGGGACCCAGGAGTGCCCCTAAGGACCCAGTAGTTGCGGGGGGACCCAGGAGTGCCCCAAGGGACCGAGGAGTTCGGGAAAGGGACCCAGGAGTTCAGGAGAGAGGACCCAGGAGTTCAGGTGGGGATTCAGTTCAGGAGGGACCCAGGAGTGCCCCTATGGACCCAGTAGTTGGGGGGGGACCCAGGAGTGCCCCAAGGGACCCAGGAGTTCAGGAGAGAGGACCCAGGAGTCTGGGAAAGGGACCCAGGAGTTCAGGCGGGGATTCAGGTCAGGAGGGACCCAGGAGTGCCCCTAAGGACCCAGGAGTTCAGGAAAGGGGACCCAGGAGTACCCCTAAGGACCCAGTAGTTGGGGGGGGACCCAGGAGTGCCCCAAGGGACCCAGGAGTTCGGGAAAGGGGACCCAGGAGTACCCCTAAGGACCCAGTAGTTGAGGGGGGACCCAGGAGTGCCCCAAGGGACCCAGGAGTTGGGGAGAGAGGACCCAGGAGTTCAGGTGGGGATTCAGTTCAGGAGGGACCCAGGAGTTTGGGAAAGGGGACCCAGGAGTGCCCCTAAGGACCCAGTATTTGGGGAGGGACCCAGGAGTGCCCCAAGGGACCCAGGAGTTCGGGAAAGGGGACCCAGGAGTACCCCTAAGGACCCAGTAGTTGAGGGGGGACCCAGGAGTGCCCCAAGGGACCCAGGAGTTCAGGAGAGAGGACCCAGGAGTCTGGGAAAGGGACCCAGGAGTTCAGGCGGGGATTCAGGTCAGGAGGGACCCAGGAGTGCCCCTAAGGACCCAGTAGTTGAGGGGGGACCCAGGAGTGCCCCAAGGGACCCAGGAGTTCAGGAGAGAGGACCCAGGAGTTCTGGGAAAGGGACCCAGGAGTTCCAGAAAGGGACCCAGGAGTTCTGGAAAGGGACCCAGGCATTCAGGAGAGCGGACCCAGGAGTTCAGGCGGGAATTCAGTTCAGGAGGGACCCAGGAGTTCAGGAAAGGGGACCCAGGAGTACCCCTAAGGACCCAGTAGTTGGGGGGGGACCCAGGAGTGCCCCAAGGGACCCAGGAGTTCGGGAGAGAGGACCCAGGAGTCCTGGAGAGGGGACCCAGGCGTCTGGGAAAGGGACCCAGGAGTTCAGGAGGGGATTCAGGTCAGGAGGGACCCAGGAGTTCGGGAAAGGGGACCCAGGAGTGCCCCTAAGGACCCAGTAGTTGGGGGGGGACCCAGGAGTGCCCCAAGGGACCCAGGAGTTGGGGAGAGAGGACCCAGGAGTTCAGGTGGGGATTCAGTTCAGGAGGGACCCAGGAGTTTGGGAAAGGAAACCCAGGAGTGCCCCTAAGGACCCAGTATTTGGGGAGGGACCCAGGAGTGCCCCAAGGGACCCAGGAATCCTGGAGAGGGGACCCAGGAGTACCCCTAAGGACCGAGTAGTTGGGAGGGGGACCCAGGAGTGCCCCAAGGGACCCAGGAGTTCAGGAGAGAGGACCCAGGAGTCTGGGAAAGGGACCCAGGAGTTCAGGCGGGGATTCAGGTCAGGAGGGACCCAGGAGTGCCCCTAAGGACCCAGGAGTTCAGGAAAGGGGACCCAGGAGTACCCCTAAGGACCCAGTAGTTGGGGGGGGACCCAGGAGTGCCCCAAGGGACCCAGGAATCCTGGAGAGGGGACCCAGGAGTACCCCTAAGGACCCAGTAGTTGGGGGGGACTCAGGAGTGCCCCAAGGGACCCAGGAGTTCAGGAGAGACGACCCAGGAGTTCCGGGAAAGGGACCCAGGAGTTCTGGAAAGGGACCCAGGCATTCAGGAGAGTGGACCCAGGAGTTCGGGAAAGGGGACCCAGGAGTACCCCTAAGGACCCAGTAGTTGGGGGGGGACCCAGGAGTGCCCCAAGGGACCCAGGAGTTCGGGAGAGAGGACCCAGGAGTCCTGGAGAGGGGACCCAGGCGTCTGGGAAAGGGACCCAGGAGTTCAGGAGGGGATTCAGGTCAGGAGGGACCCAGGAGTTCGGGAAAGGGGACCCAGGAGTGCCCCTAAGGACCCAGTAGTTGGGGGGGGACCCAGGAGTTCGGGAAAGGGACCCAGGAGTTCGGGAGAGAGGACCCAGGAGTTCAGGTGGGGATTCAGTTCAGGAGGGACCCAGGAGTACCCCTATGGACCCAGTAGTTGGGGGGGGACCAAGGAGTGCCCCAAGGGACCCAGGCGTTCGAGAGAGAGGACCCAGGAGTCCTGGAGAGGGGACCCAGGAGTTCAGGTGGGGATTCAGGTCAGGAGGGACCCAGGAGTTCGGGAAAGGGGACCCAGGAGTGCCCCTAAGGACCCAGTAGTTGAGGGGGGACCCAGGAGTGCCCCAAGGGACCCAGGAGTTCGGGAAAGGGACCCAGGAGTTCAGGAGAGAGGACCCAGGAGTTCAGGTGGGGATTCAGTTCAGGAGGGACCCAGGAGTACCCCTATGGACCCAGTAGTTGGGGGGGGACCCAGGAGTGCCCCAAGGGACCCAGGAGTTCAGGAGAGAGGACCCAGGAGTTCAGGTGGGGATTCAGTTCAGGAGGGACCCAAGAGTTCAGGAAAGGGGACCCAGGAGTGCCCCTAAGGACCCAGGAGTTGGGGGGGGACCCAGGAGTGCCCCAAGGGACCCAGGAGTTCAGGAGAGAGGACCCAGGAGTCCTGGAGAGGGGACCCAGGCGTCTGGGAAAGGGACCCAGGAGTTCAGCAGGGGATTCAGGTCAGGAGGGACCCAGGAGTTCGGGAAAGGGGACCCAGGAGTACCCCTAAGGACCCAGTAGTTGGGGGGGGACCCAGGAGTTCGGGAAAGGGACCCAGGAGTTCAGGAGAGAGGACCCAGGAGTTCAGGTGGGGATTCAGTTCAGGAGGGACCCAGGAGTACCCCTATGGACCCAGTAGTTGGGGGGGGACCAAGGAGTGCCCCAAGGGACCCAGGCGTTCGAGAGAGAGGACCCAGGAGTCCTGGAGAGGGGACCCAGGAGTTCAGGTGGGGATTTAGGTCAGGAGGGACCCAGGAGTTCGGGAAAGGGGACCCAGGAGTGCCCCTAAGGACCCAGTAGTTGAGGGGGGACCCAGGAGTGCCCCAAGGGACCCAGGAGTTCGGGAAAGGGGACCCAGGAGTACCCCTAAGGACCCAGTAGTTGAGGGGGGACCCAGGAGTGCCCCAAGGGACCCACGAGTTCGGGAGAGAGGACCCAGGAGTTCAGGTGGGGATTCAGTTCAGGAGGGACCCAGGAGTTTGGGAAAGGGGACCCAGGAGTGCCCCTAAGGACCCAGTACTTGGGGGGGGACCCAGGAGTGCCCCAAGGGACCCAGGAGTTCGGGAGAGAGGACCCAGGAGTCTGGGAGAGGGACCCAGGAGTTCAGGAGGGGATTCAGGTCAGGAGGGACCCAGGAGTTCGGGAAAGGGGACCCAGGAGTGCCCCTAAGGACCCAGTAGTTGGGGTCGGACCCAGGAGTGCCCCAAGGGACCCAGGAGTTCGGGAAAGGGACCCAGGAGTTCAGGAGAGAGGACCCAGGAGTTCAGGTGGGGATTCAGTTCAGGAGGGACCCAGGAGTACCCCTATGGACCCAGTAGTTGGGGGGGGACCCAGGAGTGCCCCAAGGGACCCAGGAGTTCAGGAGAGAGGACCCAGGAGTCTGGGAAAGGGACCCAGGAGTTCAGGCGGGGATTCAGGTCAGGAGGGACCCAGGAGTGCCCCTAAGGACCCAGGAGTTCAGGAAAGGGGACCCAGGAGTACCCCTAAGGACCCAGTAGTTGGGGGGGGACCCAGGAGTGCCCCAAGGGACCCAGGAGTTGGGGAGATAGGACCCAGGAGTTCAGGTAAAGATTCAGTTCAGGAGGGACCCAGGAGTTCGGGAAAGGGGACCCAGGAGTGCCCCTAAGGACCCAGTATTTGGGGAGGGACCCAGGAGTGCCCCAAGGGACCCAGGATTTCAGGAGAGAGGACCCAGGAGTTCCGGGAAAGGGACCCAGGAGTTCCAGAAAGGGACCCAGGAGTTCTGGAAAGGGACCCCGGCATTCAGGAGAGCGGACCCAGGAGTTCAGGCGGGAATTCAGTTCAGGAGGGACCCAGGAGTTCAGGAAAGGGGACCCAGGAGTACCCCTAAGGACCCAGGAGTTGAGAGGGGACCCAGGAGTGCCCCAAGGGACCCAGGAGTTCGGGAGAGAGGACCCAGGAGTCCTGGAGAGGGGACCCAGGCGTCTGGGAAAGGGACCCAGGAGTTCAGGAGGGGATTCAGGTCAGGAGGGACCCAGGAGTTCGGGAAAGGGGACCCAGGAGTGCCCCTAAGGACCCAGTAGTTGGGGGGGGACCCAGGAGTTCGGGAAAGGGACCCAGGAGTTCAGGAGAGAGGACCCAGGAGTTCAGGTGGGGATTCAGTTCAGGAGGGACCCAGGAGTACCCCTATGGACCCAGTAGTTGGGGGGGGACGAAGGAGTGCCCCAAGGGACCCAGGCGTTCGAGAGAGAGGACCCAGGAGTCCTAGAGAGGGGACCCAGGAGTTCAGGTGGGGATTCAGGTCAGGAGGGACCCAGGAGTTTGGGAAAGGGGACCCAGGAGTACCCCTAAGGACCCAGTAGTTGGGAGGGGGACCCAGGAGTGCCCCAAGGGACCCAGGAGTTCAGGAGAGAGGACCCAGGAGTCTGGGAAAGGGACCCAGGAGTTCAGGCGGGGATTCAGGTCAGGAGGGACCCAGGAGTGCCCCTAAGGACCCAGGAGTTCAGGAAAGGGGACCCAGGAGTACCCCTAAGGACCCAGTAGTTGGGAGGGGGACCCAGGAGTGCCCCAAGGGACCCAGGAGTTCAGGAGAGAGGACCCAGGAGTCTGGGAAAGGGACCCAGGAGTTCAGGTGGGGATTCAGGTCAGGAGGGACCCAGGAGTGCCCCTAAGGACCCAGTAGTTGAGGGGGGACCCAGGAGTGCCCCAAAGGACCCAGGAGTTCGGGAAAGGGGACCCAGGAGTACCCTTAAGGACCCAGTAGTTGAGGGGGGACCCAGGAGTGCCCCAAGGGACCCACGAGTTCAGGAGAGAGGACCCAGGAGTTCAGGTGGGGATTCAGGTCAGGAGGGACCCAGGAGTTTGGGAAAGAGGACCCAGGAGTGCCCCTAAGGACCCAGTATTTGGGGAGGGACCCAGGAGTGCCCCAAGGGACCCAGGAATCCTGGAGAGGGGACCCAGGAGTACCCCTAAGGACCCAGTAGTTGGGGGGGGACCCAGGAGTGCCCCAAGGGACCAAGGAGTTCAGGAGAGAGGACCCAGGAGTTCAGGTGGGGATTCAGTTCAGGAGGGACCCAGGAGTACCCCTATGGACCCAGTAGTTGGGGGGGGACCAAGGAGTGCCCCAAGGGACCCAGGCGTTCGAGAGAGAGGACCCAGGAGTCCTGGAGAGGGGACCCAGGAGTTCAGGTGGGGATTCAGGTCAGGAGGGACCCAGGAGTTCGGGAAAGGGGACCCAGGAGTGCCCCTAAGGACCCAGTAGTTGAGGGGGGACCCAGGAGTGCCCCAAGGGACCCAGGAGTTCGGGAAAGGGGACCCAGGAGTGCCCCTAAGGACCCAGTAGTTGGGGGGGGACCCAGGAGTGCTGCAAGGGACCCAGGAGTTCGGGAAAGGGACCCAGGAGTTCAGGAGAGAGGACCCAGGAGTTCAGGTGGGGATTCAGTTCAGGAGGGACCCAGGAGTACCCCTATGGACCCAGTAGTTGGGGGGGGACCCGGGAGTGCCCCAAGGGACGCAGGAGTTCAGGAGAGAGGACCCAGGAGTCTGGGAAAGGGACCCAGGAGTTCAGGTGGGGATTCAGGTCAGGAGGGACCCAGGAGTTTGGGAAAGGGGACCCAGGAGTGCCCCTAAGGACCCAGTATTTGGGGAGGGACCCAGGAGTGCCCCAAGGGACCCAGGAATCCTGGAGAGGGGACCCAGGAGTACCCCTAAGGACCCAGTAGTTGGGGGTGACCCAGGAGTGCCCCAAGGGACCCAGGATTTCGGGAGAGAGGACCCAGGAGTCCTGGAGAGGGGACCCAGGCGTCTGGGAAAGGGGACCTTCCCTTCCCTCCCCCTCCCCCTCCCCCTCCCCCTCCCCCTCCCCCTCCCCCTTCCTCTCCCCCTTCCCCTTCTCCTTCCCCTCCCCTCCTTCTCTTCTCTCCCCTTCCTTCCCTCCCCTCCCCTTCCCTCAGAACCCCATTCTGGTTTGGGATGAAGGGATCTCTGGAGATCATCCAGTCCAACCCCCCTGCTCCCGCGGGGTCCCAGAGCAGATCACACAGGATCCCAGGGGTCTGAATGTCTCACAGAAGGAGACTCCACACCCGCTCTGGGCAGCCTGGGCCGGGCTCTGGCACCTCCCAGCAAGCAAGTTTCTCCTTACGTTCAGATGGAGCCTCCTGGGTTTCAGTCTGTGCCCGATGCCCCTCACCCCGGCGCTGGGCACCACTGAACAGAGTCTGCTCCATCCTGACACCCACCTGAGATATTGATCCCATTGATCACATCCCTCTCAGCTTCTCTTCTCCAGCGCAACAGCCCCATCTCTCTCAGTCTCTCCTGATCAGAATGATGCTCCAGACCCCTCAGCATCTCTGTGTCCCTCCACTGGACTCCCTCCAGTAACTCCTTGTCCTTCTTCAACTGGGGAGCCCAGAACTGGACCCAGAACTGCAGATGCAGCTTCCCCAGGGTGGAGCAGAGGGGGAGGATTCACCTCTCTCACCTGCTGCTCACACTCTTCTTAATAAATATCCCCCAGGTACCCTCGGCCTCGTGACCACAAGGACACATTGGTGACTTGTGGCCAACCTGATGTCACCCAGAACTCCCAAGTCCTTCTCGCAGAGCTGCTTTCCAGCGGGTCCACCCCCAAACCGTGCTGGTACTGGACCCCTGCTGCCCCAGGAGGGGCCGGTATCGCCCCGGTATCGCGATGGTTGGCACCGACAGCCCTGGTATTGCGATGGGTGGCACCGACGGCCCCGGTATCGCGATGGGTGGCACCGACAGCCCTGGTATTGCGATGGGTGGCACCGACGGCCCCGGTATCGCGATGGGTGGCACCGACGGCCCCGGTATCGCGATGGGTGGCACCAACAGCCCCGGTATCGCGATGGGTGGCACCGACGGCCCCGGTATCGCGATGGGTGGCACCGACAGCCCCGGTATCGCGATGGGTGGCACCGACAGCCCCGGTATCGCGACGGATGGCACCGACAGCCCCGGTATCGCGACGGGCAGCAGTGATGGAGCTGGTATTGCGACGGCAGCACCGATGGCCCTGATATTGTGATGGGCAGTGACAGGGGCCCTGGTATCGTGATGGGCAGAACCAACAGCTCCAGTATCGTGATGGGCAGCACTGATGGTTCCGGTATCGTGACGGCAGCACCGACAGCACCGGTATCGCGATGGGTGGCACCAACAGCCCTGGTATCGCAATGGGCAGCAACAACGACCCCGGTATCGCGAAGGGCGGCACCGACGGCCCCGGTATCGCAATAGGGAGCACTGATGGTCCTGGTATCGCAACAGGTGGCAACAACAGCGCTGGTATCGTCACAACAGCAGTGACGACGGCCCCAGTATCGTGATGGGCAGCAACGATGGTCCTGGTAGCGCGATGGGTGGCACCGACGGCCCTGGTATCGCGATGGGTGGCACCGACGGCCCCGGTATCGCAATGGGTGGCACCGACGGCCCCGGTATCGTGACAGCAATAAATCTCAAGACCTCCCAAAATAAATCCCCCTTCCATCCCTCCTGGTGTGACAAGACCCTTAATTAACATTTCATTAATCAAACAACTCAACCCCCCCGTTGTCACAAATCGCTGCATTAACGAACTTCAACTCATTCCAGAACCCAGTTTATTAAGCAAAGCAGAAAGCGCGTTAAATAGAAAGAAAAACACCAAAACCCCTGTTTCTCGGCTCAGATCCGGGCGCTTTACGGCACCATTTTGCCACCATTTCCCTTTCCGGTTCTTCCCACCGCGAGCAGCCGCTGCCCGTTGATCTCACAGCGGCGTTTTTTCCCAATCTCGCAGGATTTCAGCCCAATTCCGGCCCCGTTCCGTGCGCCCCCTGGTGCCGGAGATGACGATCGGGCGCCAGCTCTTCCCATCAAACCCGATGCCGAGAAACCAAACCCCCCGCGGTCGCTTCTTCAAACACACGCAGATTCACCCCTTTTCTCCCCAAAAACCCCCTCTGGATGCGCCGTCCGGTGGGAAAGCCGACGGTGGTTTCGGCGCGGGGGTTTCCTGAGGGCGCAAACCTACCCCGGGCGCTGCTCCGGCGCCGCGATCCCCATTTCGGCTGCTTCCTCGATTTTAAGGCGCTTCGGGGGCGGCTCGGTCCCGGCTTGCGGCTCCGGCATCGCCATTTCGGATGGTTTGTCCTCAATTCTCCAGCGTTTTGGGGGCTGCTTGGTCCCGGCCTGCGGCTCCAGCACCAGCGCTGCAATCACCATTTCAGCTGGTTTCTCCTCAATTTTAAAGCGCTTCAGGGGCGGCTCGGTCCCGGCCTGCGGCTCCGGGATCACCATTTCGGCTGGTTCCCCTTCAATTCTTAAGCGCTTCAGGGGTGGCTTGGTCCCGGCCTGCGGCTCCAGCATCGCCATTTCGGTTGGTTTCTCCTCTATTTTCATGCATTTTGGTGGTGGCTCGGTCTCAGCCGGCGGTTCCGGCGTCACAATCGCCATTTCGGTTGGTTTCTCAATTTCCAAGTGCTTCAGGGGCGGCTCGGTCCCGGCCCGTGGCTCTGGTGCCGCAATCACCGTTTCGGCTGGTTCCTCCTCAATTTTCAGGTATTTTGGTGGTGGCTCGGTCCCGTCCTGCAGCTCCGGTGCCGCAATCCCCATTTCGGCTGGTTCCTCCTCAATTTTCAGGCGCTTTGGGGGCGGCTCCATCCCAGCTTGCAGCTCCGACTCCGGCATCGCTGTTTCACCTGGTTTCTCCTTGATTTCAAAGCATTTTGGGGGCGGCTCGGTCCCCACCTGCAGCTCCAGTGCCACAATCACCATTTCAGCTGCTTTCTCCTCAATTTTAACGCATTTTGGGGGCGGCTCGGTCCCGGCCGGTGGCTCTGGTGCTGGCACCACAATCTCCATTTTAGCTGGTTTCTCCTCAATATTCAGGCACTTTGGTGGTGGCTCAGTCCCGGCCTGCGGCTCTGGCTCCGGCATCTCCATTTCAGCTGCTTTCTCCTCAATCTTCACACACACTCCCGAGGATGGCACTGGAGCTTCCGGGGACGGCACTGGAGCTCCCGGGGACAGCACTGGAGCTCCCGAGGATGGCACTGGAGCTCCCGAGGATGGCACTGGAGCTCCCGAGGATGGCACTGGAGCTCCCGGGGACGGCACTGGAGCTCCCGGGGACAGCACTGGAGCTCCCGGGGACAGCACTGGAGCTCCCAGGGATGGCACTGGAGCTCCCGGGGACGGCACTGGAACTCCCGAGGATGGCACTGGAGCTCCCAGGGATGGCACTGGAGCTCCCGGGGATGGCGCTCGAGTTTCCAGGGATGGCACTGGAGCTCCCAGGGATGGCACTGGAGCTCCCTGGGATGGCACTGGAGCTCCTGCGGATGGCGCTGGAGTTTCCAGGGATGGCACTGGAGCTCCCGAGGATGGCACTGGAGCTCCCAGGGATGGCACTGGAGCTCCCGGGGATGGCACTGGAGCTCCCAGGGATGGCACTGGAGCTCCTGGGGATGGCACTGGAGCTCCCAGGGATGGCACTGGAGCTCCCGGGGATGGCACTGGAGCTCCCGGGGATGGCACTGGAGCTCCCGGGGATGGCGTTGGAGCTCCTGGGGATGGCGCTGGAGTTTCCAGGGATGGCACTGGAGCTCCCGAGGATGGCACTGGAGCTCCCAGGGACGGCACTGGAGCTCCCGGGGATGGCGTTGGAGCTCCTGGGGATGGCGCTGGAGCTCCCGGGGACGGTGCTGGAGCTCCCGGGGATGGGGCTGGAGCTTGCCATGGACAGCAGGGTCAACACTGCAACCGACACGGGGTGGGGGAAACGGGGTGATGGGACATGGGGATGTTGGGGTTCGGGGGGGAAATGGGGTGATATGAGGTGGGGATGTTGGGGTTTGGGGGGGAAAGGGGGATGTGACATGGGGGTGTTGGGGTTTGGGGAAAGGGGGATGTGACATGGGGGTGTTGGGGTTTGGGGAAAGGGGGATGTGACATGGGGGTGTTGGGGGAAAGGGGGATGTGACATGGGGGTGTTGGGGTTTGGGGAAAGGGGGATGTGACATGGGGGTGTTGGGGGAAAGGGGGATGTGACATGGGGGTGTTGGGGTTTGGGGAAAGGGGGATGTGACATGGGGATGTTGGGGTTTGGGGAAAGGGGGATGTGACATGGGGGTGTTGGGGTTTGGGGGTGGAAATATGGGATCCAACAAGGAAAAGCTGGGGTTTTTCAAGGAAAAGCGTGATACGACAATGGGTACGATTCAAGGAAAAGTTGGAGTTGGTCAAGAAAAGATGCGATATGATAAAGGAAATGTTGGGGTTTGTCAAGAAAAGGTGTGATAGGACAAGGAAAAGTTGGGTTTTGTTGAGAAAAGACGTGATAGGACAATGGAAACGTTGGGTTTTGTCAAGAAAAGACACGATAGGACAAGCAAAAGTTGGGTTTATGTCAAGAAAAGACACGATAGGACAAGGAAAAGTTGGGTTTGTCAAGAAAAGGTGCAATAGGACAAGGAAAAGTTGGGTTTTGTTGAGAAAAGACGTGATAGGACAATGGAAACGTTGGGTTTATGTCAAGAAAAGACAATAGGACAAGGAAAAGTTGGCTTTTATCAAGAAAAGACACGATAGGTCAAGGAAAAGTTGGAGTTGGTCAAGATAAGACGCAATAGGACAAGGAAAAGTTGGGTGTATGTCAAGAAAAGATGCAATAGGACAACAGAAACGTTGGGTTCTGTCAAGAAAAGATGTGAGAAGACAAGGAAAAGTTGGGTTTTGTTGAGAAAAGATGCGATAGGACAATGGAAACGTCAGGTTTCGTCAAGAAAAGGTGCGATACAACAATGGGTACGATACGAGAAGGAAAAGTTGGGTTTATGTCAAGAAAAGACGCGCTACAACAAGGAAAAGTTGGGTTTTGTCAAGAAAAGGTGCGATAGGACAATGGAAACGTTGGGGTTGGTCAAGAAAAGGTGCGACATGATAATGGGTACGATACGAGAAGGAAAAGTTGGGTTTTGGGGACAAAAGGTGCGATACGGGACAGCGGAAAACGAGCCAACCAGGTGGAGCGGAGAGCAAGAAACACACGGAGAAACGTCACTATTTCTACCCAAAAGGCAGCGTTGGGAGCCCCAAGAGCAGCGACGACCCCCCCGGGGCCCAGGTGGGGTTGGCCAGGCACCCAACGCGTGCGATACCTGGGTCGGGCGCCTGCGGGTCGGTGTCCATGTCCCCCCAGGGCTTCCAGACCAGCTCCGCGCGCTCCTCGTCCTGCTGCGCCTGCGCTGGGTCGCGCAGGGCCGGCAGCTCCGCCTGGAAGCCGCTCCCCACGTTGATCTGCCTGGAGAGGGGACGGGAGGCGGTGACGGGGACCGCGGCGGCGCGGCGGGGGGGACGGGGGCGTTCTGAGCGCTCACGGCATCATCGTGCTCCGATCGGCACCGAAACCGCGCGGTTCGGCCGAAAACCACAGGGATTCGCTCCGAGACGCGGCAGAGTGGGAGAGACGCCCTGCGAGGGCTCGGAACAACAAAGCGTTGCCGGGGTTCCGCCGCGACATCAGCGCCGCCGGTGACATCAGCGCCTCGTGTTCCGTTCGGAATGGACGTCAATGGGTCCTGGTGGGCCAAACGAGGGGCAGGAAAAGCGCGACGCACCCGTTTTGCGCCCGTTTTTGGTGGTTTGGGGACTCACGGCCGGACGCTGATTTTGGGGGCGTCCTTCACCAGGCACAATCCCAAGTCGCCGTCCATTCTGCCTGCGGGATATTGAGAAATAGAGGGGAAAAGCAACGCTCAGGATCAAAATCATCGTGCCGAGACCGTTCCTCGGCGTCACAACCACAAATTGTCCCAATTCCCATCGTTTTGGTGAAATCGGTCGCTGATGGATCATCCCAATGGGGTTTTGCAGTCGATCGCAGCACTCGGGTGGTTTTTACACCCGATATCACAGCGAAACCCTGGGGGGGTTGTTTCCATCCCATATTCCACAAAATCACCCATTTTGGGGGTTTTTGGGGAGCACAAGCTCTGCGTTTGCCACCACAAACCAGCGAGGGGACGCCGAACCCAAACCGGGTTCACCGGGCGGTTTTACACCGGGATCGCTCGGCCCGGGTTGAGATAAACCCCCCGTAAACCACAACCATAAAGCGGGGTGTTCCCCCCAAAGCGCTACGTGGGGACATCCGCATCGCACCGAATTAACCCCGCGGGGCGGCAGAAAGCGCTTCAATCCCGGTGTCGGGATCACGAGGGGTTTCGGCCTCCGTCGCCTCTTTTGCTGCGAGATCTTCCCATCCGGAGACGCATTTTCGGTGACCTGGGCAACATCGAACGAGAAAAGGGTTAAAGGTGGAAAACGCACAAAATCACACGGGCGTTTATCTGCTTTTCCTCCTTTTTTGGCTCAAAAGCAAGCGGCGAACCCCAAAATGAGGGGTCTGGGGACCCACCAGTCCTGCTGATGCTTCCTCCCTTTCACCCAACTCGAGGCGATCGCCGGGTTCCGTATTTCGGATCAATAACCCAGCGGGAGCCTGGAGCCTCCCAGAGCCCGTCCCTGGGGTAGCGGCCGCCGAGCGCGTCCCCATAGCGTTATTTGGGTGTAATTTGGGGGGTTTTGGGGCACGTAGCACCCTTGGTTCAGCCAGGGACACACACACGGGTGCTCCGGGAAGCGACTCCGGCGCCGCCGGTTGCCGAATCATCGCACAACCATCCAAGTACTCCTCACCCACCTCGTTCCTTGTCATCGGAACCAACACCGGGATCACCAGGGGGGTTTTCGGACAGCGTCGGGGGTTCGGAGGCGCCGTTTCCATCTCCCAACGATGGTTTCGCGGTGTTTGCATCGCCCGCGTCGCGCACCTGAGCACAAACGGAACCGGGAGCGTCGGTGGCGCTGGAGGATATCAAAGCGCTTTGCAAACTGCTCTTCCCAATTATTTCTCCATTATATAACGAGGATAATAAAACCCGCTACGCTAAACACGACCCAAACCGGGCGGGAGCGCGCAACGCGAATCTTTACACCGCAGCGATTCCCTATTTCTCGTTTTCTCACCCCGTCATCTCCACTCAATCGGCAGCGACGTTCACAAATCATCCAGTTACGCACAATTTGGTAACGACCCCCGCAAAGGGCTTCGACGGCACCGCCAACCCCCTCGCCGCCTTCGCTCAGATCCCCGCTCAATGAGCAGCACCCATGGGTGCCCGTTACCTGCCCCCTCTCGGCGTCCACCGACCACCCGTGGTTCCGGCAGATGGAGACGCCGCCATCCTCAACCGGAGCAGCCGCCAAGTGGCTAAAGTGACAAAAATCAGGATAAATAGGTAAAAAAATCAACATGATAAAGCCGCGGCGCTTTTAGAACAGATGGCGTAGTCGGCACTGAAGCTCCAGGCAGGTGGAGCTTGCCCGGTGGAATCAATCGGCGTTCGGTCTCAAAGGTTTCAACCCAAAAGGGTTAAATAGCAAGGATTAATAAATACTGACCCTCATTAATAATTACTGATTGTCATTAATAAATAGTGACCGTCACTAATAAATACTGATCGTTATTAATAAATACTGACCATCATTAATAAGTACTGATCATCATTAATAAATACTCACAATCATTAATCGATACTGATTGTCATTAATAAATACTGACTGTTATTAAGAAATACTGATCATCATTAATAAATACTCGCCATCATTAATCAATACTGATCATCATTAATAGTGACGGTCATTAATAAATACTGATCGTCATTAATAAATACTAACCATTATTAATAAATGCCGATCACCATTAACAAATACTGATCATCATTAATAAATAATAATCATCCTTAATAAATACCATCATTAATCAATACTGATTGTCATTAAGAAATACTGACCGCCATTAATAAATACTGGCCGTTATTAATAAATACTGGTGGTTATTAATAAATACTAATTGTCATTAATAAATACTAACCATCATTAATAAATACTGGTTGTTATTAATAAATACTGATCACTATTAATAAATTATGACCATCATTGGTAAATACTGATCATTAGTAACCAGGCTCAGGTTGGGCTCCAGGTTGGGCTCAAGGCTCAGATTGGGCTCCAGGCTCAGGTTGGGCTCTAGGTTGGGTTCCAGGCTCAGGTTGGGCTCCAGGTCAGGCTCAAGGCTCAGGATGGGCTCCAGGTTCAGGTTGGGCTCCAGGTTGGGCTCCAGGCTCAGGTCAGGCTCCAGGCTCAGGTTGGGCTCCAGGTCGGGCTCCAGGCTCAGACTGGGCTCCAGGTCGGGCTCCAGCGCTTCCCCGCAGAGCAGCCCGGGGCTCTGGGCAAAGCCACGCAGCTCGTCGCCCAAGGGAAACAGGTCCATGGTCACCGGGCTCCAAACACCCCGGAGCAAAAACCAGAGCGGCCCCAGGACACCCGGGCTCCCAAAGAGCCTGGAAAAGGGACACAAAGAGTTAAATTGGGGGGAGTGAAGTGGCTGCTGATGCTGAGAAACCCCCGGGGGTTCGGGGCTGGGGGGAAAGGGGGGACCTGTATGAAAACTGCTCTGGGGAAAAGGGGGGAAGGGGTTGGGCTGCACGGGAATGGGAGGAGGGACGGGAAAACGGGAGAGGGAAACGGGGAAGAGGGAAAAGGGGGGAAAGGGGGAAAAAGGGGGGAAAGAGGGAAAAGGGGGAAAAAGGGAAAAGAGGGGAAAAGGGGGGAAAGAGGGAAAAGGGGGAAAAAGCAAGGAAAGAGGGAAAAGGGGGAAAAAGGGGGGAAAGAGGGAAAAAGGGGGGAAAGAGGGAAAAAGAGGGAAAAAGCGAGGAAAGAGGGAAAAGAGGGAAAAAGGGGGGAAAGAGGGAAAAAGGGGGGAAAGAGGGAAAAATAGGGAAAAAGCGAGGAAAGAGGGAAAGGGGGGGAAAAGGGAAGAAACAGGGATAAAGGGGGAAAAGAGGGATAAGATGGAAAGAGGGGGGAAGAGGGAAAGGGGGGAAAGAAGGGAAAAGAGGGAAGAGGGAAAAGGGGAGAAAAGGGGGGAAAGAGGAAAAAGGGGGAAAAGGGGGGAAAAGGGAAAAAGGGGGAAGAGAGGGAAGAGGGGGTGAAGAGGAAAAAGAGGGAAAAAGGGGGCAAAGAGGGATAAAGGGGAAAGAGGGAAAAGAGGGAAAAAGGGGGGAAGAGGGAAAAGGGCGGAAAGAGGGAAAAGAGGGATAAAGGGGGAAAGAGGGAAAAGGGAGAAAAGAGGGGGAAGAGGGAAAAAGGGAGAAAAAGGGGGAAAAGAGGGGGAAGAGGGAAAAAGGGGGGAAAGGGAGAAAAAGGGGGGAAACAGGGATAAAGGGGGAAAGAGGGAAAAGAGGGAAAAAGGGGGGGAAAAGGGGGAAGAGGGAAAAGGGGGGAAAGAGGGAAAAGAGGGAAAAACGGCGGAAAGAGGGAAAGAGGGAAAAAGGGGGGGAAGGGAAAAAGGGGGGAAAGAGGGATAAAGGGGGAAAGAGGGAAAAGAGGGAAAAGGGGGATGAAAGAGAGAAAAAGTCTGTGGGGGGATTGATGGCGGATCCGCCCCAGCCCCGGGGTCTCTCCTGGAGGGGAGGGACGGGCGGGCTCCAGCGGGGGTGCTGAGGAGATGAGGGGACACGAGGGGCCCCGAGGGACACGAGGGGACGATGAAGGGACCCGAGGGACGCGAGGGGACACGATGGGACATGAAGGGACACGAGGGACACGAGGGGACGCGATCTCCTCACCCGGTGTTTCCCGCCCCGGCGCTTCCCGCCCGCCGGCGCCGCGGCCACGCCCCCTCGCCGCCGGCCACGCCCCCTCGCCGCCGGCCACGCCCCCTCGCCGGCGTCACGTCCGGGAGTGTGTGGCGGGAAAAGGCGGGAGGGAGGAGAGGGAGGCGCCGCCGTTTTGGTGGAGGTTGTGAGGGGAACTGGGGGTCGGCGTGAGGGGCATTGGGGGTCGGTGTGGGGGGAGGAATTGGGGTCGGCGTGAGGGGCATTGGGGGTCGGTGTGAGGGGGGAATTTGGGGGGCAGTGTGGTGGTGGGGATTTGGGGTCGGTGTGAGGGGGGAATTGGGGGGCGGTGTGGGGGAGGAACTGAGGGTCGGTGTGAGCGGGACATTGGGGGTCGGTGTGGGGAGGAATTGAGGATCGGTGGGGGGGGCTTGGGGGGTCGGTGTGAGGGGGAATTGGGGGTCGGTGTGGGGGAAGTTGGGGGTTGGTCTGGGGAGGATTTGAGGGGTCAGTGTGGGGAGGATTTGGGGGTCGATGTGAGGGGCATTAGGGGTTGGTGTGGGGGGCAGGAACTGGGGGTCAGTGTGTGGGGGGGCATTGGGGGTCGGTGCGAGGGGGAATTAGGGTCCAGTGGGGGGGCACTGGGGGTCGGTGTTTGAGGGGGGAATTGGGGGGTCGGTGTGGGGGGGTCAGTGCAGGGGGGGCCTTGGGGGTCGGTGTGAGGGGGCATTGGGGGTCAGTCTGGGGAGGAATTGGGGGTCGGTGTGGGGGGGGGCATTGGGGATCAGTGTGGGGGGGAATTGGGGGTCGGTGTGGGGGGGAATTGGGGTCTGGTGTGGGGGGGGGGACATTGGGGGTCGGTGTGAGGGGGAATTGGGGGTCGGTGTGGGGGGGAAGTTGGGGGTTGGTCTGGGGAGGATTTGAGGGGTCAGTGTGGGGAGGATTTGGGGGTCGATGTGAGGGGCATTAGGGGTTGGTGTGGGGGGCGTTGGGGGTCAGTGCGAGGGGGAATTAGGGTCCGGGGGGGGATTGGGGGTCGGTGTTTGAGGGGGGAATTGGGGGGTTGGTGTGCGGGGGCGGCCTTGGGGGTCGGTGTGAGGGGGCATTGGGGGTCAGTCTGGGGAGGAATTGGGGGTCGGGGGGGCATTTGGGGGTCGGTGGGGGGGAGCTGGGGGTCGGGGTTTGGGGGGAGCTGGGGGTCGGGTGGGGGGTGGATTGAGGGTCGGTGTGAAGGGAATGGGGGGGCATGAGGGGAACGGAGGTGCAGAAACAACTTTACAGCCTCCGGAGCCATGAACCTTCACACCCCGCAGGGTTCCAGAGCAGCTGCGTTCGTTTCGCCGTCGGGCGCAAGGGGAGCGATGGTTCCACCCCTCGTGCGCCGCTCCGAGCGGCAGGAGCTGCGTTTAAATACAGCGAGGTGCTCGTGTCCCAACGACCCCGGAGCGCCCGCACACATCCAGAACCTTTCCCGCTCATCACTGCCGTAGTCTCCGCCTGGACGCCCCCTGTTCGCCTGCGCGGCGCCACCTGGTGCTCTGGAGGAGGGGTCTTTGGATGAAGGCTCCTTCAGCTTCCTCAGGTTTGGCTCCTTGTGTTGAATGGACTGGGACCCAAGCTCCAGGTCGGTTGAACCCAGCCTGGCACCCCCTTTTTGCTGTAAATCTCGGTTCTCTCGTCCCCTCGAGTTCACAGCTGGTGCCGTAAAACTCCTGATCCTGGCACTGCTGGGTTCTGGTTTCCTTACCATGAGTTCACCTAAAGCTCTGAACTAAGGGCTCGTGTGGCTCAGCCCTAAAGTGTTGGCTCGTTAGTGGGCACCCAATTATGTTTTGTTAACCCTTAAAATGTTCGTGCCCTCTATCAGACCCAGGAGTTCGGGCGGGGATTCAGTTCAGGAGGGACCCGGGAGTAACCCTAAGGACCCAGTAGTTGGGGGGTGTCAAGGGTTAAGATCGTGAAACTGTGGGGACCCCTAATGTCCCCAGGGGCCATAGTGACATCCTGGGGACCCTGCATTGTCCCCAGGGTGTTGTGACACCATGGGGACCCACTTTGTCCCCAGGGCCCATTGTGACGTCTCAGGATCCCCCATTGTCCCCAGGGCCCATTGTGACATTCTGGGGACCCCAAATGTCCCCAGGGCCCATTGTGACATTCTGGGGACCCCCTTTGTCCCCAGGGCCCATCGTGGCACCGAGGGGACCCCCCCCCCCTAGTCCCCAGGGCCCATTGTGGCACCATGGACACCCCCTTTGTCCCCAGAGCCCATTGTGACATCCCAGGACCCCACCTTGTCCCCAGGGTCCCTTCTGACAGGGTGGGGACCCCCCTTTCTCCCCAGGGCTCATTGTGACGTCCCAGGACCCCTCGTTGTCCCCAGTGCCCATTGTGACATCCTGGGGACCCCCGTTGTCCCCAGGGCCCATTGTGAAATCCGGGGAACCCCCTGGTCTCCAGGGCCCATAGTGGTACCGTGGGGACTCGTCCTGTCACTTGGGTCCATTGTGACACCATGGGGACCCCGCCTTTGTCCCCAGTACCCATTGTGACATCCTGGGGACCCCTTTGTCCCCGGGGCCCATTGTGACATCCTGGGGACCCCCCTTTGTCCCCAAGGCCCATTGTGACACCGTGGGGACCCCACTTCTTTCCAGGACCCATTGTGGCATTCTGGGGACTTCCTTTGTCCCCAGGGCCCATTGTGACATCCTGGAGACCCCCTTTATCCCCAGAGCTCGTTGTCGCACCATGGGGACCCCCTTTGTCACTGGGGCCCATTGTGACATCCCAGGACCCCCCATTGTCCCCAGGGCCCATTGTGACACCGTGGGGACCCCGCCTTTTCCCCAGGGCCCATTGTGACGTCTCAGGACCCCCTTTGTCCCCAGGGCCCACTGTGGCACCATGGGGACCCCCTTTGTCCTCTGGGCCCATTGTGACATTCCAGGACCCCACTTTGTCCCCAGGGCCCATTGTGACACCGTGGGGACCCCCCTTGTCCCCAGGGCCCATTGTGACAATTAAGGGACCCCCTTTGTCCCCAGGGCCCATTTTGACATCCCAGGACCCCACTTTGTCCCCAGTGCTCATTGTGAAATTCTGGGGACCCCCCTTGTCCTCAGGGCTCATTGTGACAGCCGAGGACCTTACTTTGTCCCCAGGGCCCATTGTGACATCCCAGGACCCCCCACTGTCTCCAGTGCCCATTGTGACATCATGGGGACCACCCTTTTTCCCCAGGGCTCATTGTGACGTCCCAGGACCCCTCGTTGTCCCCAGGCCCCATCGTGACATCCTGGGGACCCCCCTTGTCTCCAGGGCCCATAGTGGCACTGTGGGGACTCATCACTTGGGCCCATTGTGACATCCTGGAGACCCCCCTTTATCCCCAGGGCCCATTGTGACACCGTGGAGACCCCATTTGTCACTGGGGCCCATTGTGACATCCCAGGACACCCCATTGTCCCCAGGGCCCACTGAGACATCCCGGCGACCACCCTTTGTCCCCAGGGCCCATTATGCACATTCAGGGGACACCCCTTTGTCCCCAAGGCCCATTGTGACATCCTGGGGAGACCCCATTGTCCCCAAGGCCCATTGTGGCACCATGGGGACCCCCTTTGTCCCCAGTGCCCATTGTGACATCTTAGGACCCCACTTTGTCCCCAGGGCCCATTGTGACATCCTCGGCACCCCCTTGTCCCCAGGGCCCATTGTGACATTCAAGGGACGCCTCTTTGTCCCCAGGGCCCATTGTGACATCCTGGGGATCCCTCCTTGTCCCCAGGGCCCATTGTGACGTCCCAGGACCCCCCATTGTCCCCAGGGCCCATTGTGACATTCAGGGGCCCCCGTTTGTCACTGGGGCCCATTGTGACATCCCAGGAGCCACCGTTGTCCCCAGGGCCCATTGTGACATCCTGGGGACCCCCTTGTCCCCAGTGTCCATTGTGGCATCCTGGGACCCCCGTTGTCCCCAGGGCCCATTGTGGCACCATGTGGACCCCCTTTTTCCCGAGGGCCCATTATAACGTCCCAGGACCCCCCATTGTCCCCTGGGCCCATTGTGACATCCTGGGGTCCCCCTTTTGTCCCCTGGGCCCATTGTGACACTGTGGGGATCTCCTTTGTCCCCAGGGACCATTGTGACACTGTGGGGACCCCCTTTGTCCCCAGGGCCCATTGTGACATCCTGGGGAATCCCTTTGTCTCCAGGGCCCATTGTGACGTCCCAGGACCCTGCTTTGTCCCCGGGGCCCATTGTGACATCCTGGGGAACCGCTTTGTCCCCAGGACCCATTGTGACGTCCCAGGACCCCCCCTTGTCCCCAGGGCTCATTGTGATGTCCCAGGATCCCCATTGTCCCCAGAGCCCATTGTGATGTCCTGGGAACCCCCTTTGACCCCAGGGTCCATTGTGACACCATGGGGACCCCCTCTTGTCCCCAGGGCCCATCGTGGCACCGTGGGGACCCCCTTGTCACTGGGGACCCATTGTGACACTATGGGGACCCCCCTTTGTGCCCAGGGCCCATTGTAACATCCTGGGGACCCCCTTGCCTCCAGGGCCCCTTGTGACATCAAAGGATCACCCTTTGTCCCCAGGACCCATTGTGACATCCCAGGACCCCACTTACTCCCCAGGGCCCATTGTGGCACCATGAGGACCCCCTTTGTCACTGGTGCCCATTGTGACATCCCAGGACCCCCCATTGTCTGCAGAGCCCATTGTGACACTATAGGGACCCCCCTTGTCACTGAGGACCCATTGTGACACCATGGGCACCTCCCCTTGTCGTCAGAGCCCATCGTGACATCCCAAAACCCCCAATTGTCTCCAGGGCCCATTGTGACATCCTGGGGACCTCCCTTTCTCCCCAGGGCCCATTGTGACGTTCCAGGAACCCCCATTGTCCTCAGGGCCCATTGTGACATTCAGGGGACCCCCTTTGTCTTCAGGGTCCATTGTGACACCATGGAGTCCCCATTTGTCACTCGGGCCCATTGTGACATCCTAGGACCCCCCATTGTCCCCAAGGCCCATTGCGACATCCTGGGGACCCCCCTTTGTCCTCAGGGCCCATTGTGACATTCAGGGCACCCCTCTTTGTCCCCAGGGCCCATTCTGATACCATGGGGACCACTTTGTCCCCAGGGCCCACTGTAACATCCTGGGGACGCCCTTTGTCCCCAGGGCCCATTTTGACACCATGTGCACCCCCCTTTGTGCCCAGGGCCGATTGTGACATCCTGGGGACCCTCTTTGTCCCCAGGGCCCATTGTGACATCCTGGGGACACCCCATTGTCTCCAGGGCCCATTGTGAACATCCTGCGGACCCCCTTGTCCCCAGGGCCCATCGTGGCACCGTGGGGACCCCCCGTTGTCCCCAGGGCCTATAGTGACACCGTGGGTACCCCCTTTGTCCCCAGTGCCCATTGTGACATCCTGGGGACCCCCCTTGTCCCCAGGGCTTATTGTGACATCCTGGGGACCGCCTTTGTCCCCAGGGCCCATTGTGACATCCCAGGACCCCAAGTTGTCCCCAGGGACCATTGTGACACCGTGGGGACCCCCTTTGTCCTCAGGGCCCGTTGTGAACATCCTGGGGTCCCCCTTGTCCACACGACCCATCGTGGCACCGTGGGGACCCCCCGTTGTCCCCAGGGCCTATAGTGACACCGTGGGTACCCCCTTTATCCCATGAGCCCATTGTGACATCCTGGGGACCCCCTTGTCCCCAGGGCCCATTGTGACACCATGGGGATCGCCTTTGTCCCCGTGGCCCATTGTGACATCCCAGGACCCCGAGTTGTCCCCAGGGCCCATTCTGACATCCTGGGGACCCCCCTTGTCCCCAGGGCTTATTGTGACATCCTGGGGACCCCTTTGTCCCAGGGGCACATTGTGGCACCATGGGGACCCTCTTTATCCTCAGGGCCACTTGTGACATCCTGGGGACCCCCCTTGTCCCCAGTGCCCATTATGACATTCTGGGGACCCCCTTTGTCCCAGGGGCACATTGTGGCACCACGGGGACCCCCTTTGTCACCGGGGCCCATTGTGACATCCCAGGACCCCAAGTTGTCCCCAGGGCCCATTGTGACACCATGGGTACCCCCTTTGTCCCATGGGCCCATTGTGACATCCTGGGGACCCCCTTGTCGCCAGGGCCCATCATGGCACCGTGGGGACCCCCCTTTGTCCCCAGTGCCCATTGTGACATCCTGGGGACCCCCCTTGTCCCCATGGCTTATTGTGACACCCTGGGACCGCCTTTGTCCCCAGGGCCCATTGTGACGTCCCAGGACCCCCCATTGTCCCCAGGGACCGTTGTGACATCCTGGGGACCCCCTTTGTCCCAAGACCCCATTGTGACATCCTGGGGACCCCGCCTTGTCCCCAAAGCCCATTGTGACATCCTGGGGACCCTCTTTGTCCCCAGGGCCCATTGTGGCACCATGGGGACACCCTTTGTCACTGGGGCCAATTGTGACATCCCAGGACCCCACTCTGTCCCCAGGGCTTATTGTGATACCATGGGGACCCCCCTTGTCCCCAGGGCCCATTGTGACATTCAGGGGGACTCCTCTTTGTCCCCAGGGCCTATTGTGTCATCCTGGGGATCTCCCCTTGTCTCTAGGGCCCATTGTGAGACTGTGGAAGACCCCCTTTGTCCCCAAGTCCCATTGTGACGTCCCAGGACGCCTCGTTGTCCCCAGGACCCATTGTGACTCCATGGGAACCCCCCCTTGTCCCCAGGGCCCATTGTGACATCCTGGGACCCCCCTTTGTCCCCAGTGGTCATTGTGAAATCCTGCGGCCTCCCTTTGTCCCCAGGGCCCATTGTGGCACCATGGGGAGCGCCTTTGTCACTGGGGACCATTGTGACATTCCAGGATTTTACTTTGTCCCCGGGGCCCATTGTGACATCCTGGGGATCCCCCTTTGTCGCCAGGGCCCACTGTGACACCGTGGGCACCCTCTTTGTCCCATGGGCCCATTGTGACCTTCAAGGGACCCCCCATTGTCCCCAGGGCCCATTGTGACATCCTGGGTACCCCCTTTGTCCCCAAGACCCATTGTGACGTCCTAGTACCCCCCGCAGTCCCCAGGGCCCATTGTGACATCCTGGGGATCCCTTTGGCCCCAGGGCCCATTGTGACAGGGCGGGGATCCCCCTTGTCCCCAGGGCCCATTGTGAAACCGTGGGGACCCTCTTGTCCCCAGGGCCCATTGTGGCACCGTGGAGACCCCCCCTTTGTCTCCAGTGCCCATTGTGACATCCTGGGGACCCCCTTTGTCCCCAGTGCTCATTGTGACAGGGTGGAACCCCCCTTGTACCCAGGGCCCGTTGTGACATCCTGGGGACCCCCTTTGTCCCTAGGGTTCATTGTGACATCCCAGGACCCCCCTTTTTCCCCGGGCCCATTGTGGCGTCCCAGGATGCTTCGTTGTCCCCTGGGCCCATTGTGACATCCCGGGGACCCCTTTTGTCCCCAGGGTCCATTGTGACATCCTGGGGCCTCCCTTTGTCCCCAGGGCCCATTGTGACATCGCAGGAGCCCCCATTGTCCCAAGGGCACATTGTTACATCCTGGGGACCCCCTTGTCCCCAGGGCCCATCGTGGCACCGTGGGGACCCCCCCTTTGTCTCCAGTGCCCATTGTGACATCCTTGGGACCCCCTTGTCCCCAGGACCCGTTGTGACATCTTGGGGACCCCTATGTGACCAGAGCCCATTGTGATATCCTGGGGAGCCCCCTTTGTCCCCAGGGCCCATTGTGCAGATCCTGTGGACCCCTCTTTTTCCCCAGGGCCTATTGTGACATCCTGGGGACCCCCTTTGTCCCCCGGGCCCATTGTGACATCCTGAAGACCCCCTTTGTCCCCAGGGCCTATTGTGACATCCCAGGACCCCCCCTTTTCTCCAGGGCCCATTGTGACGTCCCAGGACCCCCTATTGTCCCCAGAGCCCATTGTGACATCCCAGGACCCCCCATTGTCCCCAGGCCCCATTATACACATCCTGGGGTCCCCCTTTATCCCCAGGGCCATTGTGACACCATGGGGACCCCCTTTGTCCCCAGGGCCCATTGTGACGTCCCAGGATGCCCCATTGTCCCCTGGGCCCATTGTGAAATCATGGGGACCCCCTTTGTCCCCAGGGCCTATTGTGAAATCCCAGGACCCCCCATTGTCCCCAGGGCCCATTGTGACACCGTGGAGACCCTCCTTGTCCTCAGGGCCCATTATGACATTCAGGGGACTCTTCTTTGTCCCCAGGGACTATTGTGACATCCTGGGGACCCCCCTTTACTCCAGGGCCCATTGTGACACCGTGGAGACCCCATTTGTCACTGGGGCCCATTGTGACATCCCAGGACACCCCATTGTCCCCAGGGCCCACTGAGACATCCCGGCGACCACCCTTTGTCCCCAGGGCCCATTATGCACATTCAGGGGACACCCCTTTGTCCCCAAGGCCCATTGTGACATCCTGGGGAGACCCCATTGTCCCCAAGGCCCATTGTGGCACCATGGGGACCCCCTTTGTCCCCAGTGCCCATTGTGACATCTTAGGACCCCACGTTGTCCCCAGGGCCCATTGTGACATCCTGGGGACCACCTGTGTCCCCAGGGCCCATTGTGACATCCCAGGAGCCACCGTTGTCCCCAGGGCCCATTGTGACATCCTGGGGACCCCCTTGTCCCCAGTGTCCATTGTGGCATCCTGGGACCCCCGTTGTCCCCAGGGCCCATTGTGGCACCATGTGGACCCCCTTTTTCCCGAGGGCCCATTATAACGTCCCAGGATCCCCCATTGTCCCCTGGGCCCATTGTGACATCCTGGGGTCCCCCTTTTGTCCCCTGGGCCCATTGTGACACTGTGGGGATCTCCTTTGTCCCCAGGGACCATTGTGACACTGTGGGGACCCCCTTTGTCCCCAGGGCCCATTGTGACATCCTGGGGAATCCCTTTGTCTCCAGGGCCCATTGTGACGTCCCAGGACCCCCCCTTGTCCCCAGGGCTCATTGTGATGTCCCAGGATCCCCATTGTCCCCAGAGCCCATTGTGATGTCCTGGGAACCCCCTTTGACCCCAGGGTCCATTGTGACACCATGGGGACCCCCTCTTGTCCCCAGGGCCCATCGTGGCACCGTGGGGACCCCCTTGTCACTGGGGACCCATTGTGACACTATGGGGACCCCCCTTTGTGCCCAGGGCCCATTGTAACATCCTGGGGACCCCCTTGCCTCCAGGGCCCCTTGTGACATCAAAGGATCACCCTTTGTCCCCAGGACCCATTGTGACATCCCAGGACCCCACTTACTCCCCAGGGCCCATTGTGGCACCATGGAGACCCCATTTGTCACTCGGGACCATTGTGTCATCCCAGGACCCCCCATTGTCCCCAAGGCCCATTGCGACATCCTGGGGACCCCCCTTTGTCCTCAGGGCCCATTGTGACATTCAGGGCACCCCCCTTTGTGCCCAGGGCCGATTGTGACATCCTGGGGACCCCCCTTGTCCCCAGGGCCCATTGTGACATCCAGGGGACCCTCTTTGTCCCCAGGGCCCATTGTGACATCCTGGGGACCCCCTCATCCCCAGTGCCCATTGTGACATCCCAAGACTCCACCTTGTCCCCAGGTCGAATTGTGACACTGTAGGGACCCTCTTTGTCCCCAGGGCCCATTGTGACATCCTGGGGACCCCCCATTGTCTCCAGGGCCCATTGTGAACATCCTGGGGACCCCCTTGTCCCTAGGGCCCATCGTGGCACCGTGGGGACCCCCCGTTGTCCCCAGGGCCTATAGTGACACCGTGGGTACCCCCTTTGTCCCCAGTGCCCATTGTGACATCCTGGGGACCCCCCTTGTCCCCAGGGCTCATTGTGACATCCTGGGGACCGCCTTTGTCCCCAGGGCCCATTGTGGCATCCCAGGACCCCAAGTTGTCCCCAGGGACCATTGTGACACCATGGGGACCCCCTTTGTCCTCAGGGCCCGTTGTGAACATCCTGGGGACCCCCTTGTCCACACGACCCATCGTGACACCGTGGGGACCCCCTGTTGTCCCCAAGGCCCATAGTGACACCGTGGGTACCCCCTTTATCCCATGAGCCCATTGTGACATCCTGGGGACCCTCTTTGTCCCAAGACCCCATTGTGACATCCTGGGGACCCTGCCTTCTCCCCAAAGCCCATTGTGACATCCTGGGGACCCTCTTTATCCCCAGGGCCCATTGTGGCACCATGGGGACACCCTTTGTCACTGGGGCCAATTGTGACATCCCAGGACCCCACTTTGTCCCCAGGGCTTATTGTGACACCATGGGGACCCACCTTGTCCCCAGGGCCCATTGTGACATTCAGGGGGACTCCTCTTTGTCCCCAGGTCCTATTGTGTCATCCTGGGGATCTCCCCTTGTCTCTAGGGCCCATTGTGAGACTGTGGAAGACCCCCTTTGTCCCCAAGGCCCATTTTGACGTCCCAGGACGCCTCGTTGTCCCCAGGACCCGTTGTGACTCCATGGGAACCCCCCCTTGTCCCCAGGGCCAATTGTGACATCCTGGGACCCCCCTTTGTCCCCAGTGGTCATTGTGAAATCCTGGGGACCCACTTTGTCCCCAGGGCCCATTGTGGCACCATGGGGAGCGCCTTTGTCACTGGGGACCATTGTGACATTCCAGGATTTTACTTTGTCGCCAGGGCCCATTGTGACATCCTGGGGATCCCCCTTTGTCGCCAGGGCCCACTGTGACACCGTGGGCACCCTCTTTGTCCCATGGGCCCATTGTGACCTTCAAGGGACGCCCCATTGTCCCCAGGGCCCACTGTGACATCCTGGGGACCCCTTTGTCACCAAGGCCCATTGTGACATCCTGGGGATCCCTTTGGCCCCAGTGCCCATTGTGACAGGGCGGGGATCCCCCTTGTCCCCAGGGCCCATTGTGAAACCGTGGGGACCCTCTTGTCCCCAGGGCCCATCGTGGCACCGTGGAGACCCCCCCTTTGTCTCCAGTGCCCATTGTGACATCCTGGGGACCCCCTTTGTCCCCAGTGCTCATTGTGACAGGGTGGGACCCCCCTTGTACCCAGGGCCCATTGTGACATCCTGGGAACCCCCTTTGTCCCCAGGGCCCATTGTGAACAACCTGGGGACCCCCTTTGTCCCCAGGGCCTATTGTGACATCCTGGGGAGTCTCCTTTATCCCCAGGGCCCATTGTGACATCCTGGGGACCCCTTTTGTCCCCAGACCCCCTTGTGACATCCTGCGGCCTCCCTTTGTCCCCAGGGCCCATTGTGACATCGCAGGAGCCCCCATTGTCCCAAGGGCATATTGTTACATCCTGGGGACCCCCTTGTCCCCAGGGCCCATTGTGGCACCGTGGGGACCCCCCCTTTGTCTCCAGTGCCCATTGTGACATCCTTGGGACCCCTCTTGTCCCCAGGACCCGTTGTGACATCTTGGGGACCCCTATGTCACCAGAGCCCATTGTGATGTCCTGGGGACCCCCCTTTGTCCCCAGGACCCATTGTGAACATCCTGTGGACCCCTCTTTGTCCCCAGGGCCCATTGTGATATCCTGGGGACCCCATTTGTCCCCAGGGCCTATTGTGACATCCCAGGACCCCCTATTGTTCCCAGAGCCCATTGTGACATCCCAGGACCCCCCATTGTCCCCAGGCCCCATTATACACATCCTGGGGTCCCCCTTTATCCCCAGGGCCATTGTGACACCATGGGGACCTCCTTTGTCCCCAGGGCCCATTGTGACGTCCCAGGATGCCCCATTGTCCCCTGGGCCCATTGTGAAATCATGGGGTCCCCCTTTGTCCCCAGGGCCTATTGTGACATCCCAGGACCCCCCATTGTCCCCAGGGCCCATTGTGACATCCTGGGGAACCCCCTTTGTCCCCAGGGCTCATTCTGACACCATGGGGACCCCCTTTGTCCCCAGGGCCCATTGTGACACCGTGGAGACCCTCCTTGTCCTCAGGGCCCATTGTGACATTCAGGGGACTCCTCTTTGTCCCCAGGGCCTATTGTGACATCCTGGGGACCCCCTTTTCTCCAGGGCCCATTGTGACGTCCCAGGACCCCCTGTTGTTCCCCGGGCCCATTGTGAAATCCTGGGGACCCCCTCTTTTTCCCCAAGGCCCATTGTGACATCCCACGACCCCCCATTGTCCCCAGGCCCCATTATGCACATCCTGCGGTCCCCCTTTATCCCCCGGCCCCATTCTGACACTGTGGGGACCCCCGTTGTCCCCAGGACCCATTGTGACATCCTGGGGACCCCCTTTGTCCCCAGGGCCTATTGTGACATCCCAGAATCCCCCATTGTCCCCAGGGCTCATTGTGACACCGTGGGGACCCCCCCTTTTTCTCCAGTGCCCATTGTGACGTTCAGGGGAACCCCCTTTGTCCCCAGGCCCCATTGTGACATCCTGGGGACTCCCTTTGTCCCCAGGGCCCATTGTGACATCCCAGGACCCCCCATTGTCCCCAGGGCCCATTGTGACATCCTGGGGACCCCCTTGTCCCCAGGGCCCATCGTGGCACCGTGGGGACCCTCCCCTTTTTCTCCAGTGCCAATTGTGACATCCTTGGGACCCCTCTTGTCCTCAGAGCCCATTGTGACATCCTGGGGAGCCCCCTTTGTCCCCAGGGCCGATTGTGACATCCTGGAGACCCCGTTTGTCCCTAGGGCCCATTGTGGCACCATGGGGACCCCCTTTGTCCCCAGGGCCCATTGTGACGTCTCAGGACCCCCCTTTGTCCCCAGGACCCATTGTGACATCCTGGGGAGCCCCCTTTGACCCCAGGGCCCATTGTGACATCCCAGGACCCCCCATTTTCCCCAGGGCGCATTGTGACATCCTGGGGACCCCCTTTGTCCCCAGGGGCCGTTGTGACATACCAGGACCCACCCTTGTCCCCAGGGCCCTTTGTGACATCCTGGGGACCCCCATTGTCCCCAGAGTCCATTGTGACATCCTGGGCAGCCCCCTTTGTCCCCAGGGCCCATTGTGACATCCCATGACCCCCCTTGTCTCCAGACCCCATTGTGACATCCTGGGGACCCTGTTGTCTCAAGGGCCCGTTGTGACACCGTGGGGACCCCCTTTGTCACTGGGGCCCATTGTGGCATACCAGGACTCCACTTTGTCCCCAGGGCCCATTGTGAATCCTGGGGACCCCTTTGTCCCCAGGGACCATTGTGACACCGTGGGGACCCCCTCTGTCCCCAGGGCCCATTGTGACATCCTGGGTACCCCCTTTGTCCCCAAGACCCATTGTGACATCCTAGTACCCCCCGCAGTCCCCAGGGCCCATTGTGACATCCTGGGGATCCCTTTGGCCCCAGCGCCCATTGTGACAGGGCGGGGATCCCCCCTGTCCCCAGGGCCCATTGTGAAACCGTGGGGACCCTCTTGTCCCCAGGGCCCATTGTGGCACCGTGGAGACCCCCCCTTTGTCTCCAGTGCCCATTGTGACATCCTGGGGACCCCCTTTGTCCCCAGTGCTCATTGTGACAGGGTGGGACCCCCCTTGTACCCAGGGCCCGTTGTGACATCCTGGGGACCCCCTTTGTCCCCAGGGCCTATTGTGACATCCTGGGGAGTACCCTTTATCCCCAGGGCCCATTGTGACATCCTGGGGACCCCCTTTGTCCCTAGGGTTCATTGTGACATCCCAGGACCCCCATTGTCCCCAGGGCCCATTGTGAACAACCTGGGGACCCCCCTTTTTCCCCGGGCCCATTGTGGCGTCCCAGGATGCTTCGTTGTCCCCTGGGCCCATTGTGACATCCCGGGGACCCCTTTTGTCCCCAGGGTCCGTTGTGACATCCTGGGGCCTCCCTTTGTCCCCAGGGCCCATTGTGACATCGCAGGAGCCCCCATTGTCCCAAGGGCACATTGTTACATCCTGGGGACCCCCTTGTCCCCAGGGCCCATCGTGGCACCGTGGGGACCCCCCCTTTGTCTCCAGTGCCCATTGTGACATCCTTGGGACCCCCCTTGTCCCCAGGACCCGTTGTGACATCTTGGGGACCCCTATGTCACCAGAGCCCATTGTGATATCCTGGGGAGCCCCCTTTGTCCCCAGGGCCCATTGTGCACATCCTGTGGACCCCTCTTTGTCCCCAGGGCCCATTGTGATATCCTGGGGAGCCCTCTTTTTCCCCAGGGCCTATTGTGACATCCTGGGGACCCCCTATGTCCCCCGGGCCCATTGTGACATCCTGAAGACCCCCTTTGTCCCCAGGGCCTATTGTGACATGCCAGGACCCCCCCTTTTCTCCAGGGCCCATTGTGACGTCCCAGGACCCCCTATTGTCCCCAGAGCCCATTGTGACATCCCAGGACCCCCCATTGTCCCCAGGCCTCATTATACACATCCTGGGGTCCCCCTTTATCCCCAGGGCCGTTGTGACACCATGGGGACCCCCTTTGTCCCCAGGGCCCATTGTGACGTCCCAGGATGCCCCATTGTCCCCTGGGCCCATTGTGAAATCATGGGGACCCCCTTTGTCCCCAGGGCCTATTGTGACATCCCAGGACCCCCCATTGTCCCCAGGGCCCATTGTGACACCGTGGAGACCCTCCTTGTCCTCAGGGCCCATTATGACATTCAGGGGACTCCTCTTTGTCCCCAGGGCCCATTGTGACGTCCCAGGACCCCCCATTGTCCCCAGGGCCCATTGTGACATTCAGGGGCCCCCGTTTGTCACTGGGGCCCATTGTGACATCCCAGGACCCCACATTGTCCCCAGGGCCCATTGTGACTTTCAGGGGACCCCACTTGTCCCCAGGACCCATTGTGATACTATAGGGACGCCCCCTTGTGCCCAGTGCCCATTGTGACACCGTGGGTACCACCCTTGTCCGCAGGGCCCATTGTGACATCCTGGGGACACCCCCTTGTCCCCAGGGCCCATTGTGACATCCTGGGAATCCCCCCTTGTCCCCAGGGTACATTGTGACATCCTGGGAATCCCTCCTTATCCCCAGGGCCCATTGTGACATCCAGGGGACCCCCCCTTGTCCCCTGGGCCCATTGTGACATCCCAGGACCCGCCATTGTCCCCAGGGCCCACTGTGACATCCTGGGGACACCCCCTTTGTCCCCAGTGCCCATTGTGACATCCTGCGGACCCCCCTTTGTCCCCAGGGCCCATTTTGACATTCAGGGGACCCACCATTGTCCTCAGGGCCCACTGTGAGGTCCCAGGACCCCCCATTGTCCCCAGGGCCCATTGTGACATCCTCGGCACCCCCTTGTCCCCAGGGCCCATTGTGACATTCAGGGGACCCCACATTGTCCCCAGGGCCCATTGTGACATCCTGGGGACCCCACTTGTCCCCAGGACCCATTGTGACACTATGGGGACCCCCCCTTGTGCCCAAGGCCCATTGTGACACCGTGGGTACCACCCTTGTCCGCAGGGCCCATTGTGACATCCTGGGGACACCCCCTTGTCCCCAGGGCCCATTGTGACATCCTGGGGACCCCCCTTGTCCCCAGGGCCCATTCTGATACCGTGGGGACCCCCTTTGTCCCCAGGGCCCATTGTGACATCCAGGGGACCCCCTTTGTCCCCAGGGCCCATTGTGGCACCATAGGGACCCCTTTTGTCACTGGGGCCCATTGTGACATCCCAGGACCCCCCCTGGTTTCCAGGCCCCATTGTGACATCCTGGGGACCCCATTTGTCCCAAGACTTCATTGTGACATCCTGGGGACCCCACATTGTCCCCAGGGCCCATTGTGACATCCCAGGACCCCCCATTGTCCTCAGGGCCCATTGTGACATCCTCGGGACCCCCTTGTCCCCAAGGCCCATTGTGACATCCTGGGGACCCCATTTGTCCCAAGACTTCATTGTGACATCCTGGGGACCCCACATTGTCCCCAGGGCCCATTGTGACATCCCAGGACCCCCCATTGTCCCCAGGGCCCATTGTGACATCCTCGGGACCCCCTTGTCCCCAAGGCCCATTGTGACATCCTGGGGACCCCCTTGTCCCCAGGGCCCATTGTGACACCATGGGGATCGCCTTTTTCCCCGTGGCCCATTGTGACATCCCAGGACCCCGCGTTGTCCCCAGGGCCCATTCTGACATCCTGGGGACTCCCCTTGTCCCCATGGCTTATTGTGACACCCTGGGACCGCCTTTGTCCCCAGGGCCCACTGTGATGTCCCAGGAACCCCCATTGTCCCCAGGGACCATTGTGACATCCTGGGGACCCCCTTTGTCCCAAGACCCCATTGTGACATCCTGGGGACCCCGCCTTGTCCCCAAAGCCCATTGTGACATCCTGGGGACCCTCTTTGTCCCCAGGGCCCATTGTGGCACCATGGGGACACCCTTTGTCACTGGGGCCAGTTGTGACATCCCAGGACCCCACTTTGTCCCCAGGGCTTATTGTGATACCATGGGGACCCCCCTTGTCCCCAGGGCCCATTGTGACATTCAGGGGGACTCCTCTTTGTCCCCAGGGCCTATTGTGTCATCCTGGGGATCTCCCCTTGTCTCTAGGGCCCATTGTGAGACTGTGGAAGACCCCCTTTGTCCCCAAGTCCCATTGTGACGTCCCAGGACGCCTCGTTGTCCCCAGGACCCATTGTGACTCCATGGGAACCCCCCCTTGTCCCCAGGGCCCATTGTGACATCCTGGGACCCCCCTTTGTCCCCAGTGGTCATTGTGAAATCCTGGGGACCCACTTTGTCCCCAGGGCCCATTGTGGCACCATGGGGAGCGCCTTTGTCACTGGGGACCATTGTGACATTCCAGGATTTTACTTTGTCCCCGGGGCCCATTGTGACATCCTGGGGATCCCCCTTTGTCGCCAGGGCCCACTGTGACACCGTGGGCACCCTCTTTGTCCCATGGGCCCATTGTGACCTTCAAGGGACCCCCCATTGTCCCCAGGGCCCATTGTGACATCCTGGGTACCCCCTTTGTCCCCAAGACCCATTGTGACATCCTAGTACCCCCCGCAGTCCCCAGGGCCCATTGTGACATCCTGGGGATCCCTTTGGCCCCAGGGCCCATTGTGACAGGGCGGGGATCCCCCTTGTCCCCAGGGCCCATTGTGAAACCGTGGGGACCCTCTTGTCCCCAGGGCCCATTGTGGCACCGTGGAGACCCCCCCTTTGTCTCCAGTGCCCATTGTGACATCCTGGGGACCCCCTTTGTCCCCAGTGCTCATTGTGACAGGGTGGGACCCCCCTTGTACCCAGGGCCCGTTGTGACATCCTGGGGACCCCCTTTGTCCCTAGGGTTCATTGTGACATCCCAGGACCCCCATTGTCCCCAGGGCCCATTGTGAACAACCTGGGGACCCCCCTTTTTCCCCGGGCCCATTGTGGCGTCCCAGGATGCTTCGTTGTCCCCTGGGCCCATTGTGACATCCCGGGGACCCCTTTTGTCCCCAGGGTCCATTGTGACATCCTGGGGCCTCCCTTTGTCCCCAGGGCCCATTGTGACATCGCAGGAGCCCCCATTGTCCCAAGGGCACATTGTTACATCCTGGGGACCCCCTTGTCCCCAGGGCCCATCGTGGCACCGTGGGGACCCCCCCTTTGTCTCCAGTGCCCATTGTGACATCCTTGGGACCCCCCTTGTCCCCAGGACCCGTTGTGACATCTTGGGGACCCCTATGTCACCAGAGCCCATTGTGATATCCTGGGGAGCCCCCTTTGTCCCCAGGGCCCATTGTGCACATCCTGTGGACCCCTCTTTGTCCCCAGGGCCCATTGTGATATCCTGGGGAGCCCTCTTTTTCCCCAGGGCCTATTGTGACATCCTGGGGACCCCCTTTGTCCCCCGGGCCCATTGTGACATCCTGAAGACCCCCTTTGTCCCCAGGGCCTATTGTGACATGCCAGGACCCCCCCTTTTCTCCAGGGCCCATTGTGACGTCCCAGGACCCCCTATTGTCCCCAGAGCCCATTGTGACATCCCAGGACCCCCCATTGTCCCCAGGCCCCATTATACACATCCTGGGGTCCCCCTTTATCCCCAGGGCCATTGTGACACCATGGGGACCCACTTTGTCCCCAGGACCCATTGTGACGTCCCAGGATGCCCCATTGTCCCCTGGGCCCATTGTGAAATCATGGGGACCCCCTTTGTCCCCAGGGCCCATTGTGACACCGTGGAGGCCCTCCTTGTCCTCAGGGCCCATTATGACATTCAGGGGACTCCTCTTCGTCCCCAGGGCCTATTGTGACATCCTGGGGACCCCCCTTTACTCCAGGGCCCATTGTGACGTCCCAGGACCCCCTATTGTTCCCAGGGCCCATTGTGACATTCTGGGGACCCCAAATGTCCCCAGGGCCCATTGTGACATTCTGGGGACCCCCTTTGTCCCCAGGGCCCATTGTGACATCCCAGAACCCCAATTTGTCCTCAGGGCCCATTGTGACATCCTGGGGACCCCCTTGTCCCCAGGGCCCATCGTGGCACCGAGGGGACCCCCCCCCCTAGTCCCCAGGACCCATTGTGGCACCATGGACACCCCCTTTGTCCCCAGGGCCCATTGTGACATCCCAGGACCCCACCTTCTCCCCAGGGTCCCTTCTGACAGGGTGGGGACCCCCCTTTCTCCCCAGGGCCTATTGTGACATCCCAGGACCCCCCATTGTCCCCAGGGCCCATTGTGACACCGTGGAGACCCTCCTTGTCCTCAGGCCCATTATGACATTCAGGGGACTCCTCTTTGTCCCCAGGGCCTATTGTGACATCCTGGGGACCCCCCTTTACTCCAGGGCCCATTGTGACGTCCCAGGACCCCCTATTGTTCCCAGGGCCCATTGTGACATTCTGGGGACCCCAAATGTCCCCAGGGCCCATTGTGACATTCTGGGGACCCCTCTTTGTCCCCAGGGCCCATTGTGGCACCATGGGGAACCCCTTTGTCCCCAGGGCCCATTGTGACATCCCAGAACCCCAATTTGTCCTCAGGGCCCATTGTGACATCCTGGGGACCCCCTTGTCCCCAGGGCCCATTGTGATATCCTGGGGACCCCCTTGTCCCCAGGGCCCATCGTGGCACCATGGACACCCCCTTTGTCCCCAGTGCCCATTGTGACATCCCAGGACCCCACCTTGTCCCCAGGGTCCCTTCTGACAGGGTGGGGACCCCCCTTTCTCCCCAGGGCTCATTGTGACGTCCCAGGACCCCTCGTTGTCCCCAGTGCCCATTGTGACATCCTGGGGACCCCCCTTTGTCCCCAAGGCCCATTGTGACACGGTGGGGACCCCACTTCTTTCCAGGACCCATTGTGGCATTCTGGGGACTTCCTTTGTCCCCAGGGCCCATTGTGACATCCTGGAGACCCCCTTTATCCCCAGAGCTCGTTGTCGCACCATGGGGACACCCTTTGTCACTGGGGCCCATTGTGACATCCCAGGACCCCCCATTGTCCCCAGGGCCCATTGTGACACCGTGGGGACCCCGTCTTTTCCCAGGGCCCGTTGTGACGTCTCAGGACCCCCTTTGTCCCCAGGGCCCACTGTGGCACCATGGGGACCCCCTTTGTCCTCTGGGCCCATTGTGACATTCCAGGACCCCACTTTGTCCCCAGGGCCCATTGTGACACCGTGGGGACCCCCGTTGTCCCCAGGGCCCATTGTGACAATTAAGGGACCCCCTTTGTCCCCAGGGCCCATTTTGACATCCCAGGACCCCACTTTGTCCCCAGTGCTCATTGTGAAATTCTGGGGACCCCCCCTTGTCCTCCCGGCTCATTGTGACAGCCGAGGACCTTACTTTGTCCCCAGGGCCCATTGTGACATCCCAGGACCCCCCACTGTCTCCAGTGCCCATTGTGACATCATGGGGACCACCCTTTTTCCCCAGGGCTCATTGTGACGTCCCAGGACCCCTCGTTGTCCCCAGGCCCCATCGTGACATCCTGGGGACCCCCCTTGTCTCCAGGGCCCATAGTGGCACTGTGGGGACTCATCACTTGGGCCCATTGTGACATCCTGGAGACCCCCCTTTATCCCCAGGGCCCATTGTGACACCGTGGAGACCCCATTTGTCACTGGGGCCCATTGTGACATCCCAGGACACCCCATTGTCCCCAGGGCCCACTGAGACATCCCGGCGACCACCCTTTGTCCCCGGGGCCCATTATGCACATTCAGGGGACACCCCTTTGTCCCCAAGGCCCATTGTGACATCCTGGGGAGACCCCATTGTCCCCAAGGCCCATTGTGGCACCATGGGGACCCCCTTTGTCCCCAGTGCCCATTTGTGACATCTTAGGACCCCACTTTGTCCCCAGGGCCCATTGTGACATCCTGGGGACCACCTGTGTCCCCAGGGCCCATTGTGACATCCCAGGAGCCACCGTTGTCCCCAGGGCCCATTGTGACATCCTGGGGACCCCCTTGTCCCCAGTGTCCATTGTGGCATCCTGGGACCCCCGTTGTCCCCAGGGCCCATTGTGGCACCATGTGGACCCCCTTTTTCCCGAGGGCCCATTATAACGTCCCAGGACCCCCCATTGTCCCCTGGGCCCATTGTGACATCCTGGGGTCCCCCTTTTGTCCCCTGGGCCCATTGTGACACTGTGGGGATCTCCTTTGTCCCCAGGGACCATTGTGACACTGTGGGGACCCCCTTTGTCCCCAGGGCCCATTGTGACATCCTGGGGAATCCCTTTGTCTCCAGGGCCCATTGTGACGTCCCAGGACCCTGCTTTGTCCCCGGGGCCCATTGTGACATCCTGGGGAACCGCTTTGTCCCCAGGACCCATTGTGACGTCCCAGGACCCCCCCTTGTCCCCAGGGCTCATTGTGATGTCCCAGGATCCCCATTGTCCCCAGAGCCCATTGTGATGTCCTGGGAACCCCCTTTGACCCCAGGGTCCATTGTGACACCATGGGGACCCCCTCTTGTCCCCAGGGCCCATCGTGGCACCGTGGGGACCCCCTTGTCACTGGGGACCCATTGTGACACTATGGGGACCCCCCTTTGTGCCCAGGGCCCATTGTAACATCCTGGGGACCCCCTTGCCTCCAGGGCCCCTTGTGACATCAAAGGATCACCCTTTGTCCCCAGGACCCATTGTGACATCCCAGGACCCCACTTACTCCCCAGGGCCCATTGTGGCACCATGAGGACCCCCTTTGTCACTGGTGCCCATTGTGACATCCCAGGACCCCCCATTGTCTGCAGAGCCCATTGTGACACTATAGGGACCCCCCTTGTCACTGAGGACCCATTGTGACACCATGGGCACCTCCCCTTGTCGTCAGAGCCCATCGTGACATCCCAAAACCCCCAATTGTCTCCAGGGCCCATTGTGACATCCTGGGGACCTCCCTTTCTCCCCAGGGCCCATTGTGACGTTCCAGGAACCCCCATTGTCCTCAGGGCCCATTGTGACATTCAGGGGACCCCCTTTGTCTTCAGGTCCCATTGTGACACCATGGAGACCCCATTTGTCACTCGGGCGCATTGTGACATCCTAGGACCCCCCATTGTCCCCAAGGCCCATTGCGACATCCTGGGGACCCCCCTTTGTCCTCAGGGCCCATTGTGACATTCAGGGCACCCCTCTTTGGCCCCAGGGCCCATTCTGATACCATGGGGACCACTTTGTCCCCAGGGCCCACTGTGACATCCTGGGGACGCCCTTTGTCCCCAGGGCCCATTTTGACACCATGTGCACCCCCCTTTGTGCCCAGGGCCAATTGTGACATCCTGGGGACCCTCTTTGTCCCCAGGGCCCATTGTGACATCCTGGGGACACCCCATTGTCTCCAGGGCCCATTGTGAACATCCTGCAGACCCCCTTGTCCCCAGGGCCCATCGTGGCACCGTGGGGACCCCCCGTTGTCCCCAGGGCCTATAGTGACACCGTGGGTACCCCCTTTTTCCCCAGTGCCCATTGTGACATCCTGGGGACCCCCCTTGTCCCCAGGGCTTATTGTGACATCCTGGGGACCGCCTTTGTCCCCAGGGCCCATTGTGACATCCCAGGACCCCAAGTTGTCCCCAGGGACCATTGTGACACCGTGGGGACCCCCTTTGTCCTCAGGGCCCGTTGTGAACATCCTGGGGACCCCCTTGTCCACACGACCCATCGTGGCACCGTGGGGACCCCCCGTTGTCCCCAGGGCCTATAGTGACACCGTGGGTACCCCCTTTATCCCATGAGCCCATTGTGACATCCTGGGGACCCCCTTGTCCCCAGGACCCATTGTGACACCATGGGGATCGCCTTTGTCCCCGTGGCCCATTGTGACATCCCAGGACCCCGCGTTGTCCCCAGGGCCCATTCTGACATCCTGGGGACCCCCCTTGTCCCCATGGCTTATTGTGACACCCTGGGACCGCCTTTGTCCCCAGGGCCCACTGTGATGTCCCAGGAACCCCCATTGTCCCCAGGGACCATTGTGACATCCTGGGGACCCCCTTTGTCCCAAGACCCCATTGTGACATCCTGGGGACCCCGCCTTGTCCCCAAAGCCCATTGTGACATCCTGGGGACCCTCTTTGTCCCCAGGGCCCATTGTGGCACCATGGGGACACCCTTTGTCACTGGGGCCAGTTGTGACATCCCAGGACCCCACTTTGTCCCCAGGGCTTATTGTGATACCATGGGGACCCCCCTTGTCCCCAGGGCCCATTGTGACATTCAGGGGGACTCCTCTTTGTCCCCAGGGCCTATTGTGTCATCCTGGGGATCTCCCCTTGTCTCTAGGGCCCATTGTGACACTGTGGAAGACCCCCTTTGTCCCCAAGTCCCATTGTGACGTCCCAGGACGCCTCGTTGTCCCCAGGACCCATTGTGACTCCATGGGAACCCCCCCTTGTCCCCAGGGCCCATTGTGACATCCTGGGACGCCCCTTTGTCCCCAGTGCTCATTGTGAAATCCTGGGGACCCACTTTGTCCCCAGGGCCCATTGTGGCACCATGGGGAGCACCTTTGTCACTGGGGACCATTGTGACATTCCAGGATTTTACTTTGTCCCCGGGGCCCATTGTGACATCCTGGGGATCCCCCTTTGTCGCCAGGGCCCACTGTGACACCGTGGGCACCCTCTTTGTCCCATGGGCCCATTGTGACCTTCAAGGGACCCCCCATTGTCCCCAGGGCCCATTGTGACATCCTGGGGATCCCTTTGGCCCCAGCGCCCATTGTGACAGGGCGGGGATCCCCCTTGTCCCCAGGGCCCATTGTGAAACCGTGGGGACCCTCTTGTCCCCAGGGCCCATTGTGGCACCGTGGAGACCCCCCCTTTGTCTCCAGTGCCCATTGTGACATCCTGGGGACCCCCTTTGTCCCCAGTGCTCATTGTGACAGGGTGGGACCCCCCTTGTACCCAGGGCCCGTTGTGACATCCTGGGGACCCCCTTTGTCCCCAGGGCCTATTGTGACATCCTGGGGAGTCCCCTTTATCCCCAGGGCCCATTGTGACATCCTGGGGACCCCCTTTGTCCCTAGGGTTCATTGTGACATCCCAGGACCCCTATTGTCCCCAGGGCCCATTGTGAACAACCTGGGGACCCCCCTTTTTCCCCGGGCCCATTGTGGCGTCCCAGGATGCTTCGTTGTCCCCTGGGCCCATTGTGACATCCCGGGGACCCCTTTTGTCCCCAGGGTCCATTGTGACATCCTGGGGCCTCCCTTTGTCCCCAGGGCCCATTGTGACATCGCAGGAGCCCCCATTGTCCCAAGGGCACATTGTTACATCCTGGGGACCCCCTTGTCCCCAGGGCCCATCGTGGCACCGTGGGGACCCCCCCTTTGTCTCCAGTGCCCATTGTGACATCCTTGGGACCCCCCTTGTCCCCAGGACCCGTTGTGACATCTTGGGGACCCCTATGTCACCAGAGCCCATTGTGATATCCTGGGGAGCCCCCTTTGTCCCCAGGGCCCATTGTGCACATCCTGTGGACCCCTCTTTGTCCCCAGGGCCCATTGTGATATCCTAGGGAGCCCTCTTTTTCCCCAGGGCCTATTGTGACATCCTGGGGACCCCCTTTGTCCCCCGGGCCCATTGTGACATCCTGAAGACCCCCTTTGTCCCCAGGGCCTATTGTGACATCCCAGGACCCCCCATTGTCCCCAGGGCCCATTGTGACACCGTGGAGACCCTCCTTGTCCTCAGGCCCATTATGACATTCAGGGGACTCCTCTTTGTCCCCAGGGCCTATTGTGACATCCTGGGGACCCCCCTTTACTCCAGGGCCCATTGTGACGTCCCAGGACCCCCTATTGTTCCCAGGGCCCATTGTGACATTCTGGGGACCCCAAATGTCCCCAGGGCCCATTGTGACATTCTGGGGACCCCTCTTTGTCCCCAGGGCCCATTGTGGCACCATGGGGAACCCCTTTGTCCCCAGGGCCCATTGTGACATCCCAGAACCCCAATTTGTCCTCAGGGCCCATTGTGACATCCTGGGGACCCCCTTGTCCCCAGGGCCCATTGTGATATCCTGGGGACCCCCTTGTCCCCAGGGCCCATCGTGGCACCATGGACGCCCCCTTTGTCCCCAGTGCCCATTGTGACATCCCAGGACCCCACCTTGTCCCCAGGGTCCCTTCTGACAGGGTGGGGACCCCCCTTTCTCCCCAGGGCTCATTGTGACGTCCCAGGACCCCTCGTTGTCCCCAGTGCCCATTGTGACATCCTGGGGACCCCCCTTTGTCCCCAAGGCCCATTGTGACACGGTGGGGACCCCACTTCTTTCCAGGACCCATTGTGGCATTCTGGGGACTTCCTTTGTCCCCAGGGCCCATTGTGACATCCTGGAGACCCCCTTTATCCCCAGAGCTCGTTGTCGCACCATGGGGACCCCCTTTGTCACTGGGGCCCATTGTGACATCCCAGGACCCCCCATTGTCCCCAGGGCCCATTGTGACACCGTGGGGACCCCGTCTTTTCCCCAGGGCCCGTTGTGACGTCTCAGGACCCCCTTTGTCCCCAGGGCCCACTGTGGCACCATGGGGACCCCCTTTGTCCTCTGGGCCCATTGTGACATTCCAGGACCCCACTTTGTCCCCAGGGCCCATTGTGACACCGTGGGGACCCCCGATGTCCCCAGGGCCCATTGTGACAATTAAGGGACCCCCTTTGTCCCCAGGGCCCATTTTGACATCCCAGGACCCCACTTTGTCCCCAGTGCTCATTGTGAAATTCTGGGGACCCCCCCTTGTCCTCCCGGCTCATTGTGACAGCCGAGGACCTTACTTTGTCCCCAGGGCCCATTGTGACATCCCATGACCCCCCACTGTCTCCAGTGCCCATTGTGACATCATGGGGACCACCCTTTTTCCCCAGGGCTCATTGTGACGTCCCAGGACCCCTCGTTGTCCCCAGGCCCCATCGTGACATCCTGGGGACCCCCCTTGTCTCCAGGGCCCATAGTGGCACTGTGGGGACTCATCACTTGGGCCCATTGTGACATCCTGGAGACCCCCTTTATCCCCAGGGCCCATTGTGACACCGTGGAGACCCCATTTGTCACTGGGGCCCATTGTGACATCCCAGGACACCCCATTGTCCCCAGGGCCCACTGAGACATCCCGGCGACCACCCTTTGTTCCCAGGGCCCATTATGCACATTCAGGGGACACCCCTTTGTCCCCAAGGCCCATTGTGACATCCTGGGGAGACCCCATTGTCCCCAAGGCCCATTGTGGCACCATGGGGACCCCCTTTGTCCCCAGTGCCCATTGTGACATCTTAGGACCCCACTTTGTCCCCAGGGCCCATTGTGACATCCTGGGGACCACCTGTGTCCCCAGGGCCCATTGTGACATCCCAGGAGCCACCGTTGTCCCCAGGGCCCATTGTGACATCCTGGGGACCCCCTTGTCCCCAGTGTCCATTGTGGCATCCTGGGACCCCCGTTGTCCCCAGGGCCCATTGTGGCACCATGTGGACCCCCTTTTTCCCGAGGGCCCATTATAACGTCCCAGGACCCCCCATTGTCCCCTGGGCCCATTGTGACATCCTGGGGTCCCCCTTTTGTCCCCTGGGCCCATTGTGACACTGTGGGGATCTCCTTTGTCCCCAGGGACCATTGTGACACTGTGGGGACCCCCTTTGTCCCCAGGGCCCATTGTGACATCCTGGGGAATCCCTTTGTCTCCAGGGCCCATTGTGACGTCCCAGGACCCTGCTTTGTCCCCGGGGCCCATTGTGACATCCTGGGGAACCGCTTTGTCCCCAGGACCCATTGTGACGTCCCAGGACTCCCCCTTGTCCCCAGGGCTCATTGTGATGTCCCAGGATCCCCATTGTCCCCAGAGCCCATTGTGATGTCCTGGGAACCCCCTTTGACCCCAGGGTCCATTGTGACACCATGGGGACCCCCTCTTGTCCCCAGGGCCCATCGTGGCACCGTGGGGACCCCCTTGTCACTGGGGACCCATTGTGACACTATGGGGACCCCCCTTTGTGCCCAGGGCCCATTGTAACATCCTGGGGACCCCCTTGCCTCCAGGGCCCCTTGTGACATCAAAGGATCACCCTTTGTCCCCAGGACCCATTGTGACATCCCAGGACCCCACTTACTCCCCAGGGCCCATTGTGGCACCATGAGGACCCCCTTTGTCACTGGTGCCCATTGTGACATCCCAGGACCCCCCATTGTCTGCAGAGCCCATTGTGACACTATAGGGACCCCCCTTGTCACTGAGGACCCATTGTGACACCATGGGCACCTCCCCTTGTCGTCAGAGCCCATCGTGACATCCCAAAACCCCCAATTGTCTCCAGGGCCCATTGTGACATCCTGGGGACCTCCCTTTCTCCCCAGGGCCCATTGTGACGTTCCAGGAACCCCCATTGTCCTCAGGGCCCATTGTGACATTCAGGGGGCCCCCTTTGTCTTCAGGTCCCATTGAGACACCATGGAGACCCCATTTGTCACTCGGGCCCATTGTGACATCCTAGGACCCCCCATTGTCCCCAAGGCCCATTGTGACATTCAGGGCACCCCTCTTTGTCCCCAGGGCCCATTCTGATACCATGGGGAACACTTTGTCCCCAGGGCCCACTGTGACATCCTGGGGACGCCCTTTGTCCCCAGGGCCCATTTTGACACCATGTGCACCCCCCTTTGTGCCCAGGGCCGATTGTGACATCCTGGGGACCCTCTTTGTCCCCAGGGCCCATTGTGACATCCTGGGGACACCCCATTATCTCCAGGGCCCATTGTGAACATCCTGGGGACCCCCTTGTCCCCAGGGCCCATCGTGGCACCGTGGGGACCCCCCGTTGTCCCCAGGGCCTATAGTGACACCGTGGGTACCCCCTTTATCCCATGAGCCCATTGTGACATCCTGGGGACCCCCTTGTCCCCAGGGCCCATTGTGACACCATGGGGATCGCCTTTGTCCCCGTGGCCCATTGTGACATCCCAGGACCCCGCGTTGTCCCCAGGGCCCATTCTGACATCCTGGGGACCCCCCTTGTCCCCATGGCTTATTGTGACACCCTGGGACCGCCTTTGTCCCCAGGGCCCACTGTGATGTCCCAGGAACCCCCATTGTCCCCAGGGACCATTGTGACATCCTGGGGACCCCCTTTGTCCCAAGACCCCATTGTGACATCCTGGGGACCCCGCCTTGTCCCCAAAGCCCATTGTGACATCCTGGGGACCCTCTTTGTCCCCAGGGCCCATTGTGGCACCATGGGGACACCCTTTGTCACTGGGGCCAGTTGTGACATCCCAGGACCCCACTTTGTCCCCAGGGCTTATTGTGATACCATGGGGACCCCCCTTGTCCCCAGGGCCCATTGTGACATTCAGGGGGACTCCTCTTTGTCCCCAGGGCCTATTGTGTCATCCTGGGGATCTCCCCTTGTCTCTAGGGCCCATTGTGAGACTGTGGAAGACCCCCTTTGTCCCCAAGTCCCATTGTGACGTCCCAGGACGCCTCGTTGTCCCCAGGACCCATTGTGACTCCATGGGAACCCCCCCTTGTCCCCAGGGCCCATTGTGACATCCTGGGACCCCCCTTTGTCCCCAGTGCTCATTGTGAAATCCTGGGGACCCACTTTGTCCCCAGGGCCCATTGTGGCACCATGGGGAGCGCCTTTGTCACTGGGGACCATTGTGACATTCCAGGATTTTACTTTGTCCCCAGGGCCCATTGTGACATCCTGGGGATCCCCCTTTGTCCCCAGTGCTCATTGTGAAATCCTGGGGACCCACTTTGTCCCATGGGCCCATTGTGACCTTCAAGGGACCCCCCATTGTCCCCAGGGCCCATTGTGACATCCTGGGTACCCCCTTTGTCCCCAAGACCCATTGTGACATCCTAGTACCCCCCGCAGTCCCCAGGGCCCATTGTGACATCCTGGGGATCCCTTTGGCCCCAGGGCCCATTGTGACAGGGCGGGGATCCCCCTTGTCCCCAGGGCCCATTGTGACACCGTGGGGACCCCCCATTGTCCCCAGGGCCCATTGTGGCACCGTGGAGACCCCCCCTTTGTCTCCAGTGCCCATTGTGACATCCTGGGGACCCCCTTTGTCCCCAGTGCTCATTGTGACAGGGTGGGACCCCCCTTGTACCCAGGGCCCGTTGTGACATCCTGGGGACCCCCTTTGTCCCCAGGGCCTATTGTGACATCCTGGGGAGTCCCCTTTATCCCCAGGGCCCATTGTGACATCCTGGGGACCCCTTTTGTCCCTAGGGTTCATTGTGACATCCCAGGACCCCCATTGTCCCCAGGGCCCATTGTGAACAACCTGGGGACCCCCCTTTTTCCCCGGGCCCATTGTGGCGTCCCAGGATGCTTCGTTGTCCCCTGGGCCCATTGTGACATCCCGGGGACCCCTTTTGTCCCCAGGGTCCATTGTGACATCCTGGGGCCTCCCTTTGTCCCCAGGGCCCATTGTGACATCGCAGGAGCCCCCATTGTCCCAAGGGCACATTGTTACATCCTGGGGACCCCCTTGTCCCCAGGGCCCATCGTGGCACCGTGGGGACCCCCCCTTTGTCTCCAGTGCCCATTGTGACATCCTTGGGACCCCCCTTGTCCCCAGGACCCGTTGTGACATCTTGGGGACCCCTATGTCACCAGAGCCCATTGTGATATCCTGGGGAGCCCCCTTTGTCCCCAGGGCCCATTGTGCACATCCTGTGGACCCCTCTTTGTCCCCAGGGCCCATTGTGATATCCTGGGGAGCCCTCTTTTTCCCCAGGGCCTATTGTGACATCCTGGGGACCCCCTTTGTCCCCCGGGCCCATTGTGACATCCTGAAGACCCCCTTTGTCCCCAGGGCCTATTGTGACATGCCAGGACCCCCCCTTTTCTCCAGGGCCCATTGTGACGTCCCAGGACCCCCTATTGTCCCCAGAGCCCATTGTGACATCCCAGGACCCCCCATTGTCCCCAGGCCCCATTATACACATCCTGGGGTCCCCCTTTATCCCCAGGGCCATTGTGACACCATGGGGACCCACTTTGTCCCCAGGACCCATTGTGACGTCCCAGGATGCCCCATTGTCCCCTGGGCCCATTGTGAAATCATGGGGACCCCCTTTGTCCCCAGGGCCCATTGTGACACCGTGGAGACCCTCCTTGTCCTCAGGGCCCATTATGACATTCAGGGGACTCCTCTTCGTCCCCAGGGCCTATTGTGACATCCTGGGGACCCCCCTTTACTCCAGGGCCCATTGTGACGTCCCAGGACCCCCTATTGTTCCCAGGGCCCATTGTGACATTCTGGGGACCCCAAATGTCCCCAGGGCCCATTGTGACATTCTGGGGACCCCCTTTGTCCCCAGGGCCCATTGTGACATCCCAGAACCCCAATTTGTCCTCAGGGCCCATTGTGACATCCTGGGGACCCCCTTGTCCCCAGGGCCCATCGTGGCACCGAGGGGACCCCCCCCCCTAGTCCCCAGGACCCATTGTGGCACCATGGACACCCCCTTTGTCCCCAGGGCCCATTGTGACATCCCAGGACCCCACCTTCTCCCCAGGGTCCCTTCTGACAGGGTGGGGACCCCCCTTTCTCCCCAGGGCTCATTGTGACGTCCCAGGACCCCTCGTTGTCCCCAGTGCCCATTGTGACATCCTGGGGACCCCACTTCTTTCCAGGACCCATTGTGGCATTCTGGGGACTTCCTTTGTCCCCAGGGCCCATTGTGACATCCTGGAGACCCCCTTCATCCCCAGAGCTCGTTGTCGCACCATGGGGACCCCCTTTGTCACTGGGGCCCATTGTGACATCCCAGGACCCCCCATTGTCCCCAGGGCCCATTGTGACACCGTGGGGACCCCGCCTTTTCCCCAGGGCCCATTGTGACGTCTCAGGACCCCCTTTGTCCCCAGGGCCCGCTGTGGCACCATGGGGACCCCCTTTGTCCTCTGGGCCCATTGTGACATTCCAGGACCCCACTTTGTCCCCAGGGCCCATTGTGACACCGTGGGGACCCCCCTTGTCTCCAGGGCCCATTGTGACAATTAAGGGACCCCCTTTGTCCCCAGGGCCCATTTTGACATCCCAGGACCCCACTTTGTCCCCAGTGCTCATTGTGAAATTCTGGGGACCACCCTTGTCCTCAGGGCTCATTGTGACAGCCGAGGACCTTACTTTGTCCCCAGGGCCCATTGTGACATCCCAGGACCCCCCACTGTCTCCAGTGCCCATTGTGACATCATGGGGACCACCCTTTTTCCCCAGGGCTCATTGTGACGTCCCAGGACCCCTCGTTGTCCCCAGGCCCCATCGTGACATCCTGGGGACCCCCCTTGTCTCCAGGGCCCATAGTGGCACTGTGGGGACTCATCACTTGGGCCCATTGTGACATCCTGGAGACCCCCTTTATCCCCAGGGCCCATTGTGACACCGTGGAGACCCCATTTGTCACTGGGGCCCATTGTGACATCCCAGGACCCCCCATTGTCCCCAGGGCCCACTGAGACATCCCCACGACCACCCTTTGTCCCCAGGGCCCATTATGCACATTCAGGGGACACCCCTTTGTCCCCAAGGCCCATTGTGACATCCTGGGGAGACCCCATTGTCCCCAAGGCCCATTGTGGCACCATGGGGACCCCCTTTGTCCCCAGTGCCCATTGTGACATCTTAGGACCCCACTTTGTCCCCAGGGCCCATTGTGACATCCTGGGGACCACCTGTGTCCCCAGGGCCCTTTGTGACATCCTGGGGACCCCCTTGTCCCCAGTGTCCATTGTGGCATCCTGGGACCCCCGTTGTCCCCAGGGCCCATTGTGGCACCATGTGGACCCCCTTTTTCCCGAGGGCCCATTATAACGTCCCAGGACCCCCCATTGTCCCCTGGGCCCATTGTGACATCCTGGGGTCCCCCTTTTGTCCCCTGGGCCCATTGTGACACTGTGGGGATCTCCTTTGTCCCCAGGGACCATTGTGACACTGTGGGGACCCCCTTTGTCCCCAGGGCCCATTGTGACATCCTGGGGAGCCCCTTTATCCCCAGAGCTCGTTGTCGCACCATGGGGACCCCCGTTGTCACTGGGGCCCATTGTGACATCCCAGGACCCCCCATTGTCCCCAGGGCCCATTGTGACACCGTGGGGACCCCGCCTTTTCCCCAGGGCCCATTGTGACGTCTCAGGACCCCCTTTGTCCCCAGGGCCCACTGTGGCACCATGGGGACCCCCTTTGTCCTCTGGGCCCATTGTGACATTCCAGGACCCCACTTTGTCCCCAGGGCCCATTGTGACAATTAAGGGACCCCCCTTGTCCCCAGGGCCCATTGTGACAATTAAGGGACCCCCTTTGTCCCCAGGGCCCATTTTGACATCCCAGGACCCCACTTTGTCCCCAGTGCTCATTGTGAAATTCTGGGAACCCCCCTTGTCCTCAGGGCTCATTGTGACAGCCGAGGACCTTACTTTGTCCCCAGGGCCCATTGTGACATCCCAGGACCCCCCACTGTCTCCAGTGCCCATTATGACATCATGGGGACCACCCTTTTTCCCCAGGGCTCATTGTGACGTCCCAGGACCCCTCGTTGTCCCCAGGCCCCATCGTGACATCCTGGGGACCCCACTTGTCTCCAGGGCCCATTGTGACATATTGGGGACCACCTGTGTCCCCAGGGCCCATTGTGACATCCCAGGACCCCACTTTGTCCCCAGGGCTTATTGTGACACCATGGGGATCTCCCTTGTCCCCAGGGCCCATTGTGACATTCAGGGGACGCCTCTTTGTCCCCAGGGCCCATTGTGACATCCTGGGGATCCCTCCTTGTCCCCAGGGCCCATTGTGACGTCCCAGGACCCCCCATTGTCCCCAGGGCCCATTGTGACATTCAGGGGCCCCCGTTTGTCACTGGGGCCCATTGTGACATCCCAGGACCCCACATTGTCCCCAGGGCCCATTGTGACTTTCAGGGGACCCCACTTGTCCCCAGGACCCATTGTCATACTATAGGGACCCCCCCTTGTGCCCAGTGCCCATTGTGACACCGTGGGTACCACCCTTGTCCGCAGGGCCCATTGTGACATCCTGGGGACACCCCCTTGTCCCCAGGGCCCATTGTGACATCCTGGGAATCCCCCCTTGTCCCCAGGGGCCATTGTGACATCCTGGGAATCCCTCCTTATCCCCAGGGCCCATTGTGACATCCAGGGGAACCCCCCTTGTCCCCAGGGCCCATTGTGACGTCCCAGGACCCGCCATTGTCCCCAGGGCCCACTGTGACATCCTGGGGACACCCCCTTTGTCCCCAGTGCCCATTGTGACATCCTGCGGACCCCCCTTTGTCCCCAGGGCCCATTTTGACATTCAGGGGACCCACCATTGTCCTCAGGGCCCACTGTGAGGTCCAAGGACCCCCCATTGTCCCCAGGGCCCATTGTGACATCCTCGGCACCCCCTTGTCCCCAGGGCCCATTGTGACATTCAGGGGACCCCACATTGTCCCCAGGGCCCATTGTGACATCCTGGGGACCCCACTTGTCCCCAGGACCCATTGTGACACTATGGGGACCCCCCCTTGTGCCCAGGGCCCATTGTGACACCGTGGGTACCACCCTTGTCCGCAGGGCCCATTGTGACATCCTGGGGACACCCCCTTGTCCCCAGGGCCCATTGTGACATCCTGGGGACCCCCCTTGTCCCCAGGGCCCATTCTGATACCGTGGGGACCCCCTTTGTCCCCAGGGCCCATTGTGACATCCTGGGGACCCTCCTTGTCCCCAGAGTCCATTGTGACATCCAGGGGACCCCCTTTGTCCCCAGGGCCCATTGTGGCACCATAGGGACCCCTTTTGTCACTGGGGCCCATTGTGACATCCCAGGACCCCCCCTGGTTTCCAGGCCCCATTGTGACATCCTGGGGACCCCATTTGTCCCAAGACTTCATTGTGACATCCTGGGGACCCCACATTGTCCCCAGGGCCCATTGTGACATCCCAGGACCCCCCATTGTCTCCAGGGCCCATTGTGACATCCTCGGGACCCCCTTGTCCCCAAGGCCCATTGTGACATCCTGGGGACCCACCCTTGTCCCCAGGGCCCATAGTGACGTCCCAGGACCCCCCATTGTCTCCAGGGCCCATTGTGACATCCTGGGGATCCCTCCTTGTCCCCAGGGCCTATTGTGATGTCCCAGGACCCCCCATTGTCCCCTGGGCCCATTGTGACATCCTCTGCACCCCCTTGTCCCCAGGGCCCATTGTGACATTCAGGGGCCCCCGTTTGTCACTGGGGCCCATTGTGACATCCCAGGACCCCACATTGTCCCCAGGGCCCATTGTGACTTTCAGGGGACCCCACTTGTCCCCAGGACCCATTGTGACATCCTGGGGACCCCACTTGTCCCCAGGACCCATTGTGACACTATGGGGACCCCCCCTTGTGCCCAGGGCCCATTGTGACACCGTGGGTACCACCCTTGTCCGCAGGACCCATTGTGACATCCTGGGGACACCCCTTGTCCCCAGGGCCCATTCTGATACCGTGGGGACCCCCTTTGTCCCCAGGGCCCATTGTGATATCCTGGGGACCCCCTTTGTCCCCAGGGCCCATTGTGGCACCATAGGGACCCCTTTTGTCACTGGGGCCCATTGTGACATCCCAGGACCCCCCCTGGTTTCCAGGCCCCATTGTGACATCCTGGGGACCCCCTTTGTCCCAAGACTTCATTGTGACATCCTGGGGACCCCACATTGTCCCCAGGGCCCATTGTGACATCCCAGGACCCCCCATTGTCCCCAGGGCCCATTGTGACATCCTCGGGACCCCCTTGTCCCCAAGGCCCATTGTGACATCCTGGGGACCCACCCTTGTCCCCAGGGCCCATTGTGACGTCCCAGGACCCCCCATTGTCTCCAGGGCCCATTGTGACAATTTGGGGATCCCTCCTTGTCCCCAGGGCCTATTGTGATGTCCCAGGACCCCCCATTGTCCCCAGGGCCCATTGTGACATTCTCTGCACCCCCTTGTCCCCAGGGCCCATTGTGACATTCAGGGGACCCCTCTTTGTCCCCAGGGCCCATTGTGAGATCCTGGGGACCCCCCCTTGTCCCCAGGGCCCATTGTGACGTCCCAGGACCCCCTTTGTCCCCAGGGCCCATTGTGACATCCTCGGCACCCCCTTGTCCCCAGGGCCCATTGTGACATCCTGGGGACCCCCCCTTGTCCCCAGAGCCCATTGTGACGTCCCAGGACCCCCCATTGTCCCCAGGGCCCATTGTGACATCCTGGGGATCCCTCCTTGTCCTCAGGGCCCATTGTGATGTCCCAGGACCCCCCATTGTCCCCAGGGCCCATTGTGACATCCTCTGCACCCCCTTGTCCCCAGGGCCCATTGTGACATTCAGGGGACCCCTCTTTGTCCCCAGGGCCCATTGTGACATCCTGGGGATCCCTCCTTATCCTCAGGGCCCATTGTGATGTCCCTGGACCCCCCATTGTCCCCAGGGCCCATTGTGACATCCTCTGCACCCCCTTGTCCCCAGGGCCCATTGTGACATTCAGGGGACCCCTCTTTTTCCCCATGGCCCATTGTGACATCCTGGGGACCCCCCCTTGTCCCCAGGGCCCATTGTGACGTCCCAGGACCCCCCATTGTCCCCAGGGCCCATTGTGACATTCAGGGGACCCCCCTTTGTCCCCAGGGCCCATTCTGATACCGTGGGGACCCCCTTTGTCCCCAGGGCCCATTGTGACATCCCGGGGACCCTCCTTGTCCCCAGAGCCCATTGTGACATCTAGGGGACCCCCTTTGTCCCCAGGGCCCATTGTGGCACCATGAGGACCCTCTTTGTCACTGGAGCCCATTGTGACATCCCAGGACCCCCCTTTGTCCCCAGGGCCCATTGTGACATCCTGGGGACCCTCCTTGTCCCCAGAGCCCATTGTGACATCCCAGGACCCCACTTTGTCCCCAGGGCTTATTGTGACACCATGGGGATCTCCCTTGTCCCCAGGGCCCATTGTGACATCCCATGACCCCCCTTTGTCCCCAGTGCTATTGTGAAATCCTGGGGACCCCTTTTGTCCCCAGGGCCCATTGTGGCACCATTGGCAACCTCTTTGTCACTGGGGGCCATTGTGACATTCCAGGATTCCACTTTGACCCCAGGGCTCGTTCTGACACCTTGGGGACTCCCATTGTCCCCAGGGCCCATTGTGACATCCTGGGCAACCCCATTGTCCCCAGGGCCCATTGTGACATCTGGGGGACGCCCTTGTCCCCAGGACCCATCGTGGCACCGTGGGGACCCTCCTTGTCACTTGGGCCCATTGTGACACTATGGGGACCCCCCCTTTGTCCCCAGTGCCCATTGTGACATTCTGCGGACCCCCCTTTGTCCCCAGGGCCCATTGTGACCTTCAGGGGACCCACCATTGTCCTCAGGGCCCATTGTGAGGTCCCAGGACCCCCCATTGTCCCCAGGACCGATTGTGACATTCAGGGGATCGCCTTTGACACTGGGGCCCATTGTGACACCATGGAGACCCCCGCTTGTCCTCAGGGTCCATTGTGACATCCTGGGCACCCCCCATTTTCCCCAGGACCCATTGTGACATCCTGGCCATCCCCTTGCTCCCAGGGCCTGTTGTGGCACCATGGGGACACCCCCTTTGTCCCCAGGGCCCATTGTGACATCCCAGGACCCCCCTTTGTCCCCAGGGTTCATTGTAGCACCATGGGGACCCCCTTTGACCCCAGGGCCCATTGTGGCACCATGGCAACCCCTTTTGTCCCCAGGGCCCATTGTGACATTCTTGGACCCCACTTTGTCCCCAGGGCCTATTGTGACACCATGGGGACCCCCCCTTGTCCTCAGGACTCATTCTCACATCCTGGACACCCCCCATTGACCCCAGGGCCCATTGTGACATCCACTGCACTACCTTGTCCCCAGGGCCCATTGTGACATTCAGGGGACCCCTCTTTGTCCCCAGGGCCCATTGTGACATCCTAGGGACCCCCCCTTGTCCCCAGGGCCCATTGTGACGTCCCAGGACCCCCCATTGTCCCCAGGGCCCATTGTGACATTCAGGGGACCCCCCTTTGTCCCCAGGGCCCATTCTGATACCGTGGGGACCCCCTTTGTCCCCAGGGCCCACTGTGACATCCTGGGGACCCTCCTTGTCCCCAGAGCCCATTGTGACATCCCAGGACCCCCCTTTGTCCCCAGTGCTATTGTGAAATCCTGGGGACCCCTTTTGTCCCCAGGGCCCATTATGACACCATGGGGAACCCCTTTGTCACTGGGGGCCATTGTGACATTCCAGGATTCCACTTTGTCCCCAGGGCTCGTTCTGACACCTTGGGGACTCCCATTGTCCCCAGGGCCTATTGTGACATCCTGGGCAACCCCATTGTCCCCAGGGCCCATTGTGACATCTGGGGGACGCCCTTGTCCCCAGGACCCATCGTGGCACCGTGGGGACCCTCCTTGTCACTTGAGCCCATTGTGACACCATGGGGACGCCCCCCTTTGTCCCCAGTGCCCATTGTGACATCCTGCGGACCCCTCTTTGTCCCCAGGGCCCATTGTGACATTCAGGGGACCCACCATTGTCCTCAGGGCCCATTGTGAGGTCCCAGGACCCTCCATTGTCCCCAGGGCCCATTGTGACATCCTCGGCACCCCCTTGTGCCCAGGGCCCATTGTGACATTCAGGGGACCCCTCTTTGTCCCCAGGGCCCATTGTGACATCCTGGGGACCCCCCCTTGTCCCCAGGGCCCATTGTGACGTCCCAGGACCCGCCATTGTCCCCAGGGCCCATTGTGACATCCTGGGGATCCCTCCTTGTCCCCAGGACCCATTGTGACGTCCCAGGACCCCCCATTGTCCTCAGGGCCCATTGTGACATTCAGGGGCCCCCGTTTGTCACGGGGGCCCATTGTGACATCCCAGGACCCCACATTGTCCCCAGGGCCCATTGTGACATTCAGGGGACCCCACATTGTCCCCAGGACCTATTGTGACATCCTGGGGACCCCACTTGTCCCCAGGACCCATTGTGACACTATGCGGACCCCCCCTTGTGTCCAGGGCCCATTGTGACACCGTGGGTACCCCCCTTGTCCGCAGGGCTCATTGTGACATCCCAGGACCCCCTATTGTCCCCAGGGCCCATGGTGACATCCTGGGGACGCCCCCTTTGTCCCCAGTGCCCATTGTGACATCCTGCGGACCCCCCTTTGTCCCCAGGGCCCATTGTGACATTCAGGGGACCCCACATTGTCCCCAGGACCTATTGTGACATCCTGGGGACCCCACTTGTCCCCAGGACCCATTGTGACACTATGCGGACCCCCCCTTGTGTCCAGGGCCCATTGTGACACCGTGGGTACCCCCCTTGTCCGCAGGGGTCATTGTGACATCCCAGGACCCCCTATTGTCCCCAGGGCCCATGGTGACATCCTGGGGACGCCCTTTGTCCCCAGGGCCCATTGTGGCACCATGAGGACCCTCTTTGTCACCGGGGCCCATTGTGACATCCCAGGACCCACCCTGGTCCCGAGGGCCCGTTGAAATGTCCCAGGACCACCCTTTGTCCCCAGGGTTCATTGTGACATCCTGGGGACCCCATTTGTCCGCACGGCCCATTGTGGCACCATGGAGACCCCGTTTGTCACTGGGGCCCATTGTGACATCCCAGGACCCCACTTTGTCCCCAGGGCTTATTGTGACACCATGGGGATCTCCCTTGTCCCCAGGGCCCATTGTGACATCCCATGACCCCCCTTTATCCCCAGTGCTATTGTGAAATCCTGGGGACCCCTTTTGTCCCCAGGGCCCATTGTGGCACCATGGGGAACCCCTTTGTCACTGGGGGTCATTGTGACATCCCAGGATTCCACTTTGTCCCCAGGGCTCGTTCTGACACCTTGGGGACTCCCATTGTCCCCAGGGCCCATTGTGACATCCTGGGCAACCCCATTGTCCCCAGGGCCCATTGTGACATCTGGGGGACGCCCTTGTCCCCAGGACCCATCGTGGCACCGTGGGGACCCTCCTTGTCACTTGGGCCCATTGTGACACCTTGGGGACCCCCCCTTTATCCCCAGTGCCCATTCTGACATCCTGCGGACCCCCCTTTGTCCCCAGGGCCCATTTTGACATTCAGGGGACCCACCATTGTCCTCAGGGCCCATTGTGAGGTCCCAGGACCCCCCATTGTCCCCAGGGCCCATTGTGACATACTCGGCACCCCCATTGTCCCCAGGGCCCATTGTGACATCTAGGGGGACGCCCTTGTCCCCAGGACCCATCGTGGCACCGTGGGGACCCCCATTGTCCCCAGGGCCCATTGTGACATCCTCGGCACCCCCATTGTCCCCAGGGCCCATTGTGACATTCAGGGGACGCCTCTTTGTCCCCAGGGCCCATTGTGACGTCCCAGGACCCCCCATTGTCCCCAGGGCCCATTGTGACATTCAGGGGCCCCCGTTTGTCACTGGGGCCCATTGTGACATCCCAGGACCCCACATTGTCCCCAGGGCCCATTGTGAATTTCAGGGGACCCCACTTGTCCCCAGGACCCATTGTGACACTATAGGGACCCCCCCTTGTGCCCAGTGCCCATTGTGACACCGTGGGTACCACCCTTGTCCGCAGGGCCCATTGTGACATCCTGGGGACACCCCCTTGTCCCCAGGGCCCATTGTGACATCCTGGGTATCCCTCCTTGTCCCCAGGGCCCATTGTGACGTCCCAGGACCCCCCATTGTCCCCAGGACCCATTGTGACATTCAGGGGAACCCCTTTGTCACTGGGGCCCATTCTGAAATCCCAGGACCCCACATTGTCCCCAGGGCCCATTGTGACATCCTGGGGACCCCACTTGTCCCCAGGACCCATTGTGACACTATGGGGACGCCCCCTTGTGCCCAGTGCCCATTGTGACACCGTGGGTACCACCCTTGTCTGCAGGGCTCATTGTGACATCCCAGGACCCCCCATTGTCCCCAGGGCCCATTGTGACATTCAGGGGACCCCCTTGTCCCCAGGGCCCATTGTGGCACCATAGGGAACCCCTTTGTCCCCAGGGCCCATTGTGACATGCTGGGGACGCTCTTTGTCCCCAGGGCCCATTGTGACATCCTGGGGACCCTCCTTGTCCCCAGAGCCCATTGTGACATCCAGGGGACCCCCTTTGTCCCCAGGGCCCATTGTGGCACCATAGGGACCCCCTTTGTCACTAGGGCCCATTGTGACATCCCAGGACCCCCCCTAGTCCCCAGGGCCCATTGTGATGTCCCAGGACCCGACATTGTCCCCAGGGCCCATTGTGACATCCTCTGCACCCCCTTGTCCCCAGGGCCCATTGTGACGTCCCAGGACCCCCGATTGTCCCCAGGGCTGATTGTGACATTCAGGGGACCCCCCTTTGTCCCCAGGGCCCATTGTGACATGCTGGGGACGCTCTTTGTCCCCAGGGCCCATTGTGACATCCAGGGGACCCCCTTTGTCCCCAGGGCCCATTGTGACATCCTGGGCACCCTCCATTTTCCCCAGGACCCATTGTGACATCCTGGCCACCCCCTTGCTCCCAGGGCCCGTTGTGGCACCATGGGGACACCCCCTTTGTCCCCAGGGCCCATTGTGACATCCCAGGACCCCCCTTTGTCCCCAGGGCCCATTGTAGCACCATGGGGACCCCCTTTGACCCCAGGGCCCATTGTGGCACCATAGGGACCCCCTTTGTCACTGGGGCCCATTGTGACATCCCAGGACCCCCCCTGGTCCCCAGGCCCCATTGTGACATCCTGGGGACCCCCTTTGTCCCAAGACTTCATTGTGACATCCTGGGGACCCCCCTTGTCCTCAGGGTCCATTGTGACAGCCCAGGACCTTACATTGTCCCCAGGGCCCATTGTGATATCTGGGGGACCCCCTTGTTCCCAAGGCCCATTGTGACATCCTGGGGACCCACCCTTGTCCCCAGGGCCCATTGTGACATCCCAGGACCTTACTTTGTCCCCAGGGCCCATTGTGACATCCCAGGACCCCCCATTGTCCCCAGGGCCCATTGTGACATCCTCGGCACCCCCTTGTCCCCAGGGCCCATTGTGACATCCTGGGGACCCCCCCTTGTCCCCAGGGCCCATTGTGACGTCCCAGGACCCCCCATTGTCCCCAGGGCCCATTGTGACATCCTGGGGATCCCTCCTTGTCCCCAGGGCCCATTGTGATGTCCCAGGACCCCCCATTGTCCCCAGAGCCCATTGTGTCATCCTCTGCACCCCCTTGTCCCCAGGGCCCATTCTGACATTCAGGGGACCCCTCTTTGTCCCCAGCGCCCATTCTGACATCCTGGGGATCCCTCCTTGTCCCCAGGGCCCATTGTGACGTCCCAGGACCCCCCATTGTCCCCAGGACCTATTGTGACATTCAGGGGACCCCCTTTGTCACTGGGGCCCATTGTGACACCATGGAGACCCCCGCTTGTCCTCAGGGTCCATTGTGACATCCTGGGCACCCCCCATTTTCCCCAGGACCCATTGTGACATCCTGGCCACCCCTTTGTCCCCAGGGCCCATTGTGACATCCCAGGAGCCCCTTTTGTCCCCAGGGCCCATTGTAGCACCATGGGGACCCCCTTTGACCCCAGGGCCCATTGTGGCATCATGGCAACCCCTTTTGTCCCCAGGGCCCATTGTGACATTCTTGGACCCCACTTTGTCCCCAGGGCCTATTGTGACACCATGGGGACCCCTCCTTGTCACTGGGGACCCATTGTGACACCATGGGGACCCCCCCTTCTCCTCAGGACTCATTCTGACATCCTGGACGCCCCCCATTGTCCCCAGGGCCCATTGTGACATCCACTGCACCCCCTTGTCCCCAGGGCCCATTGTGACATCCTGGGGATCCCTCCTTGTCCTCAGGGCCCATTGTGATGTCCCAGGAGCCCCATTGTCCCCAGGGCCCATTGTGACATCCTCTGCACCCCCTTGTCCCCAGGGCCCATTGTGACATTCAGGGGACCCCTCTTTGTCCCCAGGGCCCATTGTGACATCCTGGGGATCCCCCCTTGTGCCCAGGGCCCATTGTGACGTCCCAGGACCCCCCATTGTCCCCAGGGCCCATTGTGACATTCAGGGGACCCCCCTTTGTCCCCAGGGCCCATTCTGATACCGTGGGGACCCCCTTTGTCCCCAGGGCCCATTGTGACATACTGGGGACGCTCTTTGTCCCCAGGGCCCATTGTGACATCCTGGGGACCCTCCTTGTCCCCAGAGCCCATTGTGACATCCAGGGGACCCCCTCTGTCCCCAGGGCCCATTGTGGCACCATGAGGACCCTCTTTGTCACTGGAGCCCATTGTGACATCCCAGGATCCCCCTTTTTCCCCAGGGCCCATTGTGACATCCTGGGGACCCTCCTTGTCCCCAGAGCCCATTGTGACATCCCAGGATCCCACTTTGTCCCCAGGGCTCATTGTGACACCATGGGGATCTCCCTTGTCCCCAGGGCCCATTGTGACATCCCATGACCCCCCTTTGTCCCCAGTGCTATTGTGAAATCCTGGGGACCCCTTTTGTCCCCAGGGCCCATTGTGGCACCATGGGGAACCCCTTTGTCACTGGGGGCCATTGTGACATTCCAGGATTCCACTTTGACCCCAGGGCTCGTTCTGACACCTTGGGGACTCCCATTGTCCCCAGGGCCCATTGTGACATCCTGGGCAACCCCATTGTCCCCAGGGCCCATTGTGACATCTGGGGGACGCCCTTGTCCCCAGGACCCATCGTGGCACCGTGGGGACCCTCCTTGTCACTTGGGCCCATTATGATACCATGGGGACGCCCCCCTTTGTCCCCAGTGCCCATTGTGACATTCTGCGGACCCCCCTTTGTCCCCAGGGCCCATTGTGACATCCTCGGCACCCCCTTGTCCCCAGGGCCCATTGTGACATTCAGGGGACCCCTCTTTGTCCCCAGGGCCCATTGTGACATCCTGGGGATCCCTCCTTGTCCCCAGGGCCCATTGTGACGTCCCAGGACCCCCCATTGTCCCCAGGACCTATTGTGACATTCAGGGGACCCCCTTTGTCACTGGGGCCCATTGTGACACCATGGAGACCCCCGCTTGTCCTCAGGGTCCATTGTGACATCCTGGGGACCCTCCTTGTCCCCAGAGCCCATTGTGACATCCCAGGACCCCCCTTTGACCCCAGGGCCCATTGTGACATTCTTGGACCCCACTTTGTCCCCAGGGCCTATTGTGACACCATGGGGACCCCCCCTTGTCCTCAGGACTCATTCTCACATCCTGGACACCCCCCATTGTCCCCAGGGCCCATTGTGACATCCACTGCACCCCCTTGTCCCCAGGGCCCATTGTGACATTCAGGGGACCCCTCTTTGTCCTCAGGGCCCATTGTGACATCCTGGGGACCCCCCCTTGTCCCCAGGGCCCATTGTGACATCCTGGGGATCCCTCCTTGTCCCCAGGGCCCATTGTGACGTCCCAGGACCCCCCATTGTCCCCAGGACCTATTGTGACATTCAGGGGACCCCCTTTGTCACTGGGGCCCATTGTGACACCATGGAGACCCCCGCTTGTCCTCAGGGTCCATTGTGACATCCTGGGGACCCTCCTTGTCCCCAGAGCCCATTGTGACATCCCAGGACCCCCCTTTGACCCCAGGGCCCATTGTGACATTCTTGGACCCCACTTTGTCCCCAGGGCCTATTGTGACACCATGGGGACCCCCCCTTGTCCTCAGGACTCATTCTCACATCCTGGACACCCCCCATTGTCCCCAGGGCCCATTGTGACATCCACTGCACCCCCTTGTCCCCAGGGCCCATTGTGACATTCAGGGGACCCCTCTTTGTCCTCAGGGCCCATTGTGACATCCTGGGGACCCCCCCTTGTCCCCAGGGCCCATTGTGACGTCCCAGGACCCGACATTGTCCCCAGGGCCCATTGTCACATCCAATGCACCCCCTTGTCCCCAGGGCCCATTGTGATATTCAGGGGACCCCTCTTTGTCCCCAGGGCCCTTTGTGACATCCTGGGGACCCCCCCTTGTCCCCAGGGCCCATTGTGACGTCCCAGGACCCGACATTGTCCCCAGGGCCCATTGTGACATCCTCTGCACCCCCTTGTCCCCAGTGCCCATTGTGACGTCCCAGGACCCCCCATTGTCCCCAGGGCCGATTGTGACATTCAGGGGACCCCCCTTTGTCCCCAGGGCCCATTGTGACATGCTGGGGACTCTCTTTGTCCCCAGAGCCCATTGTGACATCCAGGGGACCCCCTTTGTCCCCAGGGCCCATTGTGGCACCATGAGGACCCTCTTTGTCACTGGAGCCCATTGTGACATCCCATGACCCCCCTTTGTCCCCAGTGCTATTGTGAAATCCTGGGGACCCCTTTTGTCCCCAGGGCCCATTATGACACCATGGGGAACCCCTTTGTCACTGGGGGCCATTGTGACATTCCAGGATTCTACTTTGTCCCCAGGGCTCGTTCTGACACCTTGGGGACTCCCATTGTCCCCAGGGCCCATTGTGACATCCTGGGCAACCCCATTGTCCCCAGGGCCCATTGTGACATCTGGGGGACGCCCTTGTCCCCAGGACCCATCGTGGCACCGTGGGGACCCTCCTTGTCACTTGGGCCCATTGTGATACCATGGGGACGCCCCCCTTTGTCCCCAGTGCCCATTGTGACATCCTCGGCACCCCCTTGTCCCCAGGGCCCATTTTGACATTCAGGGGACCCCTCTTTGTCCCCAGGGCCCATTGTGACATCCTGGGGATCCCTCCTTGTCCCCAGGGCCCATTGTGACATTCAGGGGACCCACCATTGTCCTCAGGGCCCATTGTGACATCCTGCGGACCCCCCTTTGTCCCCAGGGCCCATTGTGACATTCAGGGGACCCACCATTTTCCTCAGGGCCCATTGTGAGGTCCCAGGACCCCCCATTGTCCCCAGGGCCCATTGTGACATGCTGGGGACGCTCTTTGTCCCCAGGCCCCATTGTGACATCCAGGGGATCCCTCTTTGTCCCCAGGGCCCATTGTGACATCCTGGGGACCCCCCCTTGTCCCCAGGGCCCATTGTGACTTCCCAGGACCCGCCATTGTCCCCAGGGCCCATTGTGACATCCTGGGGATCCCTCCTTGTCCCCAGGGCCCATTGTGACGTCTCAGGACCCCCCATTGTCCCCAGGGCCCATTGTGACATTCAGGGGCCCCCGTTTGTCACTGGGGCCCATTGTGACTTTCAGGGGACCCCACTTGGCCCCAGGACCCATTGTGACACTATAGGGACCCCCCCTTGTGCCCAGTGCCGATTGTGACACCGTGGGTACCACCTTTGTCCGCAGGGCTCATTGTGACATCCCAGGACCCCCTATTGTCCCCAGGGCCCATGGTGACATCCTGGGGACGCCCTTTGTTCCCAGGGCCCATTTTGACACAGTCGACACCCCGCTTTGTCCCCAGAGCCCATTGTGACATCCAGGGGACCCCCTTTGTCCTCAGGGCCCATTGTGGCACCATGAGGACCCTCTTTGTCACTGGGGCCCATTGTGACATCCCAGGACCCCCCCATTGTCCCCAGGGCCCATTGTGACATCCGGGGGACCCCCCTTGTCCTCAGGGTCCATTGTGACAGCCCAGGACCTTACTTTGTCCCCAGGGCCCATTGCGATATCTGGGGGACCCCCTTGTCCCCAGGGCCCATTGTGACACCATGGGGACCCCCCTTTGTCCCCAGGGCCCATTGTGACATCCTGGGGTCCCCCCTTTGTCCCCAGGGCCCATTGAAATGTCCCAGGACCACCCTTTGTCTCCAGGGTTCATTGTGACATCCTGGAGACCCCATTTGTCCCCACGGCCCATTGTGGCACCATGGGGACCCCATTTGTCACTGGGGCCCATTGTGACATCCCAGGACCCCACTTTGTCCCCAGGGCTTATTTTGACACCATGGGGATCTCCCTTGTCCCCAGGGCCCATTGTGACATCCCATGACCCCCCTTTGTCCCCAGTGCTATTGTGAAATCCTGGGGACCCCTTTTGTCCCCAGGGCCCATTGTGGCACCATGGGGAACCCCTTTGTCACTGGGGGCCATTGTGACATTCCAGGATTCCACTTTGTCCCCAGGGCTCGTTCTGAACACCTTGGGGCCTCCCATTGTCCCCAGGGCCCATTGTGACATCCTGGGCAACCCCATTGTCCCCAGGGCCCATTGTGACATCTGGGGGACGCCCTTGTCCCCAGGACCCATCGTGGCACCGTGGGGACCCTCCTTGTCACTTGGGCCCATTGTGACACAATGGGGACCCCCCCTTTACCCCAGTGCCCATTGTGACATCCTGCGGACCCCCCTTTGTCCCCAGGGCCCATTTTGACATTCAGGGGACCCACCATTGTCCTCAGGGCCCATTGTGAGGTCCCAGGACCCCCCATTGTCCCCAGGGCCCATTGTGACATCCTCTGCACCCCCTTGTCCCCAGGGTCCATTGTGACACTATGGGGATCCCCCCTTGTCCCCAGGGCTCATTGTGACATCCCAGGACCCCCCATTGTCCCCAGGGCCCATCGTGACATTCAGGGGACCCCCCTTGTCCCCAGGGCCCATTGTGACATCCTGGGGACCCCCTTTGTCCCAAGACTTCATTGTGACATCCTGGGGTCCCCCCTTGTCCTCAGGGTCCATTGTGACAGCCCAGGACCCCCCATTGTCCCCAGGGCCCATTGTGACATCCTGGGGATCCCTCCTTGTCCCCAGGGCCCATTGTGATGTCACAGGACCCCCCATTGTCTCCAGGGCCCATTGTGACATTTAGGGGACCCCCCTTGTCCCCAGGGCCCATTCTGATACCGTGGATACCCCCTTTGTCCCCAGGGCCCATTGTGACATGCTGGGGACGCTCTTTGTCCCCCGGGCCCATTGTGACATCCTGGGGACCCTCCTTGTCCTCAGGGTCCAATGTGACAGCCCAGGACCTTACATTGTCCCCAGGGCCCATTGTGATATCTGGGGGACCCGCTTGTTCCCAAGGCCCATTTTGACATCCTGGGGACCCCCCCTTGTCCCCAGGGCCCATTGTGACATCCCAGGACCCTCCATTGTCCCCAGGGCCCATTGTGACATCCTCGGCACCCCCTTGTCCCCAGGGCCCATTGTGACGTCCCAGGACCCCCCATTGTCTCCAGGGCCCATTGTGACATCCTGGGGATCGCTCCTTGTCCCCAGGGCCCATTGTGACGTCCCAGGACCCCCCATTGTCCCCAGGGCCTATTGTGACATCCTGGGGATCCCTCCTTGTCCCCAGGGCCCATTGTGACGTCCCAGGACCCCCCATTGTCCCCAGGACCTATTGTGACATTCAGGGGACCCCCTTTGTCACTGGGGCCCATTGTGACACCATGGAGACCCCCGCTTGTCCTCATGGTCCATTGTGACATCCTGGCCACCCCCTTGCTCCCGGGGCCCATTGTGGCACCATGGGGACACCCCCTTTGTCCCCAGGGCCCATTGTGACATCCCAGGACCCTTCTTTGACCCCAGGGCCCATTGTAGCACCATGGGGACACTCTATGTCCCCAGGGCCCATTGTGACATCCCAGGACCGCCTGTTGTCCCCAGGGCCCATTGTGACATCCTGGGGACCCCATTGTCACCAGAGCCCATTGTGATATCCTGGCGACCACCCTTTGTCCCCAGGGCCCATTGTGACGTCCCAGGACCCCCCATTTTCCCCAGGACCCATTGTGACATTCAGGGGCCCCCGTTTGTCATTGGGGCCCATTGTGAGATCCCAGGACCCCACATTGTCCCAAGGGCCCATTGTGACTTTCAGGGGACTCCACTTGTCCCCAGGACCCATTGTGACACTATAGGGACCCCCCCTTGTGCCCAGTGCCCATTGTGACACCGTGGGTACCACCCTTGTCCGCAGGGCCCATTGTGACATCCTGGGGACAACCCCTTGTCCCCAGGGCCCATTGTGACATTTTGGGAATCCCTCCTTGTCCCCAGGGCCCATTGTGACGTCCCAGGACCCCCCATTGTCCCCAGGACCCATTGTGACATTCAGGGGACCCCCTTTGTCACTGGGGCCCATTGTGAAATCTCAGGACCCCACATTGTCCCCAGGGCCCATTGTGACATCCTGGGGACCCCCCCTTTGTCCCCAGTGCCCACTGTGACATCCTGCGGACCCCCCTTTGTCCCCAGGGCCCATTTTGACATTCAGGGGACCCCCCCTTGTCCCCAGGGCCCATTGTGATGTCACAGGACCCCCCATTGTCCCCAGGGCCCATTGTGACATGCTGGGGACGCTCTTTGTCCCCAGGGCCCATTGTGACATCCTGGGGATCCCCCCTTGTCCCCAGGGCCCATTGTGACATCCCAGGACCTTACTTTGTCCCCAGGGCCCATTGTGACATCCTGGGGATCCCCCCTTGTCCCCAGGGCCCATTGTGACGTCCCAGGACCCCCCATTGTCCCCAGGGCCCATTGTGACATCCTGGGGATCCCCCCTTGTCCCCAGGGCCCATTGTGACATCCCAGGACCTTACTTTGTCCCCAGGGCCCATTGTGACATCCTGGGGATCCCCCTTGTCCCCAGGGCCCATTGTGACGTCCCAGGACCCCCCATTGTCCCCAGGGCCCATTGTGACATCCTGGGGATCCCTCCTTGTCCCCATTGCCCATTGTGACATCCCAGGACCCCCCATTGTCCCCAGGGCCCATTGTGACATCCTCTGCACCCCCTTGTCCCCAGGGCCCATTGTGACATTCAGGGGACCCCTCTTTGTCCCCAGGGCCCATTGTGACATCCTGGGGACCCCCCCTTGTCTCCAGGGCCCATTGTGACATCCTGGGGATCCCTCCTTGTCCCCAGGGCCCATTGTGACGTCCCAGGACCCCCCATTGTCCCCAGGACCTATTGTGACATTCAGGGGACCCCCTTTGTCACTGGGGCCCATTGTGACACCATGGAGAGCCCCGCTTGTCCTCAGGGTCCATTGTGACATCCTGGGCACCCCCATTTTCCCCAAGACCCATTGTGACATCCTGGCCACCCCCTTGCTCCCAGGGCCCGTTGTGGCACCATGGGGACACCCCCTTTGTCCCCAGGGCCCATTGTGACACCATGGGGACCCCCCTTTGTCCCCAGGGCCCATTGTGACATCCTGGGGACCCCTCTTTGTCCCCAGGGCCCATTGTGACATCCTGGGGACCCCCCCTTGTCCCCAGGGCCCATTGTGACGTCCCAGGATCCCCCATTGTCCACAGGGCCCATTGTGACACTATGGGGACCCCCCCTTGTGCCCAGGGCCCATTGTGACACGGTGGGTACCACCGTTGTCTGCAGGGCTCATTGAGACATCCCAGGACCCCCCATTGTCCCCAGGGCCCATTGTGACATCCCAGGACCCACCTTTGTCCCCAGGGCCCATTGTAGCACCATGGCAACCCCTTTTGTCCCCAGGGCCCATTGTGACATTCTTGGACCCCACTTTGTCCCCAGGGCCCATTGTGACATTCTTGGACCCCACTTTGTCCCCAGGGCCTATTGTGACACCATGGGGACCCCTCCTTGTCACTGGGGACCCATTGTGACACCATGGGGACCCCCCCTTCTCCTCAGGACTCATTCTGACATCCTGGACGCCCCCCATTGTCCCCAGGGCCCATTGTGACATCCACTGCACCCTCTTGTCCCCAGGGCCCATTGTGACATTCAGGGGACCCCTCTTTGTCCCCAGGGCCCATTGTGACATCCTGGGGACCCCCCCTTGTCCCCAGGGCCCATTGTGACGTCCCAGGACCCCCCATTGTCCCCAGGGCCCATTGTGACATCCTCGGCACCCCCTTGTCCCCAGGGCCCATTGTGACATCCTGGGGACACCCCCTTTGTCCCCAGTGCCCATTGTGACATCCTGCGGACCCCCCTTTGTCCCCAGGGCCCATTTTGACATTCAGGGGACCCACCATTGTCCTCAGGGCCCATTGTGAGGTCCCAGGACCCCCCTTTGTCCCCAGTGCTATTGTGAAATCCTGGGGACCCCTTTTGTCCCCAGGGCCCATTATGACACCATGGGGAACCCCTTTGTCACTGGGGGCCATTGTGACATTCCAGGATTCTACTTTGTCCCCAGGGCTCGTTCTGACACCTTGGGGACTCCCATTGTCCCCAGGGCCCATTGTGACATCCTGGGCAACCCCATTGTCCCCAGGGCCCATTGTGACATCTGGGGGACGCCCTTGTCCCCAGGACCCATCGTGGCACCGTGGGGACCCTCCTTGTCACTTGGGCCCATTGTGATACCATGGGGACGCCCCCCTTTGTCCCCAGTGCCCATTGTGACATTCTGCGCACCCACCATTGTCCCCAGGGCCCATTGTGACATCCTCGGCACCCCCTTGTCCCCAGGGCCCATTGTGACATTCAGGGGACCCCTCTTTGTCCCCAGGGCCCATTGTGACATCCTGGGGATCCCTCCTTGTCCCCAGGGCCCATTGTGACATTCAGGGGACCCACCATTGTCCTCAGGGCCCATTGTGACATCCTGCGGACCCCCCTTTGTCCCCAGGGCCCATTGTGACATTCAGGGGACCCACCATTTTCCTCAGGGCCCATTGTGAGGTCCCAGGACCCCCCATTGTCCCCAGGGCCCATTGTGACATGCTGGGGACGCTCTTTGTCCCCAGGCCCCATTGTGACATCCAGGGGATCCCTCTTTGTCCCCAGGGCCCATTGTGACATCCTGGGGACCCCCCCTTGTCCCCAGGGCCCATTGTGACTTCCCAGGACCCGCCATTGTCCCCAGGGCCCATTGTGACATCCTGGGGATCCCTCCTTGTCCCCAGGGCCCATTGTGACGTCCCAGGACCCCCCATTGTCCCCAGGGCCCATTGTGACATTCAGGGGCCCCCGTTTGTCACTGGGGCCCATTGTGACTTTCAGGGGACCCCACTTGGCCCCAGGACCCATTGTGACACTATAGGGACCCCCCCTTGTGCCCAGTGCCGATTGTGACACCGTGGGTACCACCTTTGTCCGCAGGGCTCATTGTGACATCCCAGGACCCCCTATTGTCCCCAGGGCCCATGGTGACATCCTGGGGACGCCCTTTGTTCCCAGGGCCCATTTTGACACAGTCGACACCCCCCTTTGTCCCCAGAGCCCATTGTGACATCCAGGGGACCCCCTTTGTCCTCAGGGCCCATTGTGGCACCATGAGGACCCTCTTTGTCACTGGGGCCCATTGTGACATCCCAGGACCCCCCCATTGTCCCCAGGGCCCATTGTGACATCCGGGGGACCCCCCTTGTCCTCAGGGTCCATTGTGACAGCCCAGGACCTTACTTTGTCCCCAGGGCCCATTGCGATATCTGGGGGACCCCCTTGTCCCCAGGGCCCATTGTGACACCATGGGGACCCCCCTTTGTCCCCAGGGCCCATTGTGACATCCTGGGGTCCCCCCTTTGTCCCCAGGGCCCATTGAAATGTCCCAGGACCACCCTTTGTCTCCAGGGTTCATTGTGACATCCTGGAGACCCCATTTGTCCCCACGGCCCATTGTGGCACCATGGGGACCCCATTTGTCACTGGGGCCCATTGTGACATCCCAGGACCCCACTTTGTCCCCAGGGCTTATTTTGACACCATGGGGATCTCCCTTGTCCCCAGGGCCCATTGTGACATCCCATGACCCCCCTTTGTCCCCAGTGCTATTGTGAAATCCTGGGGACCCCTTTTGTCCCCAGGGCCCATTGTGGCACCATGGGGAACCCCTTTGTCACTGGGGGCCATTGTGACATTCCAGGATTCCACTTTGTCCCCAGGGCTCGTTCTGAACACCTTGGGGCCTCCCATTGTCCCCAGGGCCCATTGTGACATCCTGGGCAACCCCATTGTCCCCAGGGCCCATTGTGACATCTGGGGGACGCCCTTGTCCCCAGGACCCATCGTGGCACCGTGGGGACCCTCCTTGTCACTTGGGCCCATTGTGACACAATGGGGACCCCCCCTTTACCCCAGTGCCCATTGTGACATCCTGCGGACCCCCCTTTGTCCCCAGGGCCCATTTTGACATTCAGGGGACCCACCATTGTCCTCAGGGCCCATTGTGAGGTCCCAGGACCCCCCATTGTCCCCAGGGCCCATTGTGACATCCTCTGCACCCCCTTGTCCCCAGGGTCCATTGTGACACTTTGGGGATCCCCCCTTGTCCCCAGGGCTCATTGTGACATCCCAGGACCCCCCATTGTCCCCAGGGCCCATCGTGACATTCAGGGGACCCCCCTTGTCCCCAGGGCCCATTGTGACATCCTGGGGACCCCCTTTGTCCCAAGACTTCATTGTGACATCCTGGGGTCCCCCCTTGTCCTCAGGGTCCATTGTGACAGCCCAGGACCCCCCATTGTCCCCAGGGCCCATTGTGACATCCTGGGGATCCCTCCTTGTCCCCAGGGCCCATTGTGATGTCACAGGACCCCCCATTGTCTCCAGGGCCCATTGTGACATTTAGGGGACCCCCCTTGTCCCCAGGGCCCATTCTGATACCGTGGATACCCCCTTTGTCCCCAGGGCCCATTGTGACATGCTGGGGACGCTCTTTGTCCCCCGGGCCCATTGTGACATCCTGGGGACCCTCCTTGTCCTCAGGGTCCAATGTGACAGCCCAGGACCTTACATTGTCCCCAGGGCCCATTGTGATATCTGGGGGACCCGCTTGTTCCCAAGGCCCATTTTGACATCCTGGGGACCCCCCCTTGTCCCCAGGGCCCATTGTGACATCCCAGGACCCTCCATTGTCCCCAGGGCCCATTGTGACATCCTCGGCACCCCCTTGTCCCCAGGGCCCATTGTGACGTCCCAGGACCCCCCATTGTCTCCAGGGCCCATTGTGACATCCTGGGGATCGCTCCTTGTCCCCAGGGCCCATTGTGACGTCCCAGGACCCCCCATTGTCCCCAGGGCCTATTGTGACATCCTGGGGATCCCTCCTTGTCCCCAGGGCCCATTGTGACGTCCCAGGACCCCCCATTGTCCCCAGGACCTATTGTGACATTCAGGGGACCCCCTTTGTCACTGGGGCCCATTGTGACACCATGGAGACCCCCGCTTGTCCTCATGGTCCATTGTGACATCCTGGCCACCCCCTTGCTCCCGGGGCCCATTGTGGCACCATGGGGACACCCCCTTTGTCCCCAGGGCCCATTGTGACATCCCAGGACCCTTCTTTGACCCCAGGGCCCATTGTAGCACCATGGGGACACTCTATGTCCCCAGGGCCCATTGTGACATCCCAGGACCGCCTGTTGTCCCCAGGGCCCATTGTGACATCCTGGGGACCCCATTGTCACCAGAGCCCATTGTGATATCCTGGCGACCACCCTTTGTCCCCAGGGCCCATTGTGACGTCCCAGGACCCCCCATTTTCCCCAGGACCCATTGTGACATTCAGGGGCCCCCGTTTGTCATTGGGGCCCATTGTGAGATCCCAGGACCCCACATTGTCCCAAGGGCCCATTGTGACTTTCAGGGGACTCCACTTGTCCCCAGGACCCATTGTGACACTATAGGGACCCCCCCTTGTGCCCAGTGCCCATTGTGACACCGTGGGTACCACCCTTGTCCGCAGGGCCCATTGTGACATCCTGGGGACAACCCCTTGTCCCCAGGGCCCATTGTGACATTTTGGGAATCCCTCCTTGTCCCCAGGGCCCATTGTGACGTCCCAGGACCCCCCATTGTCCCCAGGACCCATTGTGACATTCAGGGGACCCCCTTTGTCACTGGGGCCCATTGTGAAATCTCAGGACCCCACATTGTCCCCAGGGCCCATTGTGACATCCTGGGGACCCCCCCTTTGTCCCCAGTGCCCACTGTGACATCCTGCGGACCCCCCTTTGTCCCCAGGGCCCATTTTGACATTCAGGGGACCCCCCCTTGTCCCCAGGGCCCATTGTGATGTCACAGGACCCCCCATTGTCCCCAGGGCCCATTGTGACATGCTGGGGACGCTCTTTGTCCCCAGGGCCCATTGTGACATCCTGGGGATCCCCCCTTGTCCCCAGGGCCCATTGTGACATCCCAGGACCTTACTTTGTCCCCAGGGCCCATTGTGACATCCTGGGGATCCCCCCTTGTCCCCAGGGCCCATTGTGACGTCCCAGGACCCCCCATTGTCCCCAGGGCCCATTGTGACATCCTGGGGATCCCCCCTTGTCCCCAGGGCCCATTGTGACATCCCAGGACCTTACTTTGTCCCCAGGGCCCATTGTGACATCCTGGGGATCCCCCTTGTCCCCAGGGCCCATTGTGACGTCCCAGGACCCCCCATTGTCCCCAGGGCCCATTGTGACATCCTGGGGATCCCTCCTTGTCCCCATTGCCCATTGTGACATCCCAGGACCCCCCATTGTCCCCAGGGCCCATTGTGACATCCTCTGCACCCCCTTGTCCCCAGGGCCCATTGTGACATTCAGGGGACCCCTCTTTGTCCCCAGGGCCCATTGTGACATCCTGGGGACCCCCCCTTGTCTCCAGGGCCCATTGTGACATCCTGGGGATCCCTCCTTGTCCCCAGGGCCCATTGTGACGTCCCAGGACCCCCCATTGTCCCCAGGACCTATTGTGACATTCAGGGGACCCCCTTTGTCACTGGGGCCCATTGTGACACCATGGAGAGCCCCGCTTGTCCTCAGGGTCCATTGTGACATCCTGGGCACCCCCATTTTCCCCAAGACCCATTGTGACATCCTGGCCACCCCCTTGCTCCCAGGGCCCGTTGTGGCACCATGGGGACACCCCCTTTGTCCCCAGGGCCCATTGTGACACCATGGGGACCCCCCTTTGTCCCCAGGGCCCATTGTGACATCCTGGGGACCCCTCTTTGTCCCCAGGGCCCATTGTGACATCCTGGGGACCCCCCCTTGTCCCCAGGGCCCATTGTGACGTCCCAGGATCCCCCATTGTCCACAGGGCCCATTGTGACACTATGGGGACCCCCCCTTGTGCCCAGGGCCCATTGTGACACGGTGGGTACCACCGTTGTCTGCAGGGCTCATTGAGACATCCCAGGACCCCCCATTGTCCCCAGGGCCCATTGTGACATCCCAGGACCCACCTTTGTCCCCAGGGCCCATTGTAGCACCATGGCAACCCCTTTTGTCCCCAGGGCCCATTGTGACATTCTTGGACCCCACTTTGTCCCCAGGGCCCATTGTGACATTCTTGGACCCCACTTTGTCCCCAGGGCCTATTGTGACACCATGGGGACCCCTCCTTGTCACTGGGGACCCATTGTGACACCATGGGGACCCCCCCTTCTCCTCAGGACTCATTCTGACATCCTGGACGCCCCCCATTGTCCCCAGGGCCCATTGTGACATCCACTGCACCCTCTTGTCCCCAGGGCCCATTGTGACATTCAGGGGACCCCTCTTTGTCCCCAGGGCCCATTGTGACATCCTGGGGACCCCCCCTTGTCCCCAGGGCCCATTGTGACGTCCCAGGACCCCCCATTGTCCCCAGGGCCCATTGTGACATCCTCGGCACCCCCTTGTCCCCAGGGCCCATTGTGACATCCTGGGGACACCCCCTTTGTCCCCAGTGCCCATTGTGACATCCTGCGGACCCCCCTTTGTCCCCAGGGCCCATTTTGACATTCAGGGGACCCACCATTGTCCTCAGGGCCCATTGTGAGGTCCCAGGACCCCCCATTTTCCCCAGGGCCCATTGTGACATCCTCGGCACCCCCTTGTGCCCAGGGCCCATTGTGACATTCAGGGGACCCCTCTTTGTCCTGAGGGCCCATTGTGACATCCTGGGGACCCCCCCTTATCCCCAGGGCCCATTGTGACGTCCCAGGACCCGCCATTGTCCCCAGGGCCCATTGTGACATCCTGGGGATCCCTCCTTGTCCCCAGGGCCCATTGTGACGTCCCAGGACCCCCCATTGTCCCCAGGACCCATTGTGACATTCAGGGGCCCCCGTTTGTCACTGGGGCCCATTGTGACATCCCAGGACCCCACATTGTCCCCAGGGCCCATTGTGACATTCAGGGGACCCCACTTGTCCCCAGGACCCATTGTGACACTATAGGGACCCCCCCTTGTGCCCAGTGACCATTGTGACACCGTGGGTACCACCCTTGTCCACAGGGCCCATTGTGACATCCTGGGGACCCCCCCTTGTCCCCAGGGCCCATTGTGACGTCCCAGGACCCCCATTTTCCCCAGGGCCCATTGTGACATCCTCGGCACCCCCTTGTCCCCAGGGCCCATTGTGACTTTCAGGGGACCCCTCTTTGTCCCCAGGGCCCATTGTGACATCCTGGGGACCCCCCCTTGTTCCCAGGGCCCACTGTGACGTCCCAGGACCCGCCATTGTCCCCAGGGCCCTGTGTGACATCCTGGGGACACCCCCTTGTCCCCAGGGCCCATTGTGACACTATAGGGACCCCCCCTTGTGCCCAGTGCCCATTGTGACACCATGGGTACCACCCTTGTCCGCAGGGCCCATTGTGACATCCTGGGGACAACCCCTTGTCCCCAGGGCCCATTGTGACATCCTGGGGATCCCTCCTTGTCCCCAGGGCCCATTGTGACGTCCCAGGACCCCCCATTGTCCCCAGGACCCATTGTGACATTCAGGGGACCCCCTTTGTCACTGGGGCCCATTGTGAAATCTCAGGACCCCACATTGTCCCCAGGGCCCATTGTGACATCCTGGGGACCCCCCCTTTGTCCCCAGTGCCCACTGTGACATCCTGCGGACCCCCCTTTGTCCCCAGGGCCCATTTTGACATTCAGGGGACCCCCCCTTGTCCCCAGGGCCCATTGTGATGTCACAGGACCCCCCATTGTCCCCAGGGCCCATTGTGACATGCTGGGGACGCTCTTTGTCCCCAGGGCCCATTGTGACATCCTGGGGATCCCCCCTTGTCCCCAGGGCCCATTGTGACATCCCAGGACCTTACTTTGTCCCCAGGGCCCATTGTGACATCCTGGGGATCCCCCCTTGTCCCCAGGGCCCATTGTGACGTCCCAGGACCCCCCATTGTCCCCAGGGCCCATTGTGACATCCTGGGGATCCCCCCTTGTCCCCAGGGCCCATTGTGACATCCCAGGACCTTACTTTGTCCCCAGGGCCCATTGTGACATCCTGGGGATCCCCCTTGTCCCCAGGGCCCATTGTGACGTCCCAGGACCCCCCATTGTCCCCAGGGCCCATTGTGACATCCTGGGGATCCCTCCTTGTCCCCATTGCCCATTGTGACATCCCAGGACCCCCCATTGTCCCCAGGGCCCATTGTGACATCCTCTGCACCCCCTTGTCCCCAGGGCCCATTGTGACATTCAGGGGACCCCTCTTTGTCCCCAGGGCCCATTGTGACATCCTGGGGACCCCCCCTTGTCCCCAGGGCCCATTGTGACATCCTGGGGACCCCCCCTTGTCTCCAGGGCCCATTGTGACATCCTGGGGATCCCTCCTTGTCCCCAGGGCCCATTGTGACGTCCCAGGACCCCCCATTGTCCCCAGGACCTATTGTGACATTCAGGGGACCCCCTTTGTCACTGGGGCCCATTGTGACACCATGGAGAGCCCCGCTTGTCCTCAGGGTCCATTGTGACATCCTGGGCACCCCCATTTTCCCCAAGACCCATTGTGACATCCTGGCCACCCCCTTGCTCCCAGGGCCCGTTGTGGCACCATGGGGACACCCCCTTTGTCCCCAGGGCCCATTGTGACACCATGGGGACCCCCCTTTGTCCCCAGGGCCCATTGTGACATCCTGGGGACCCCTCTTTGTCCCCAGGGCCCATTGTGACATCCTGGGGACCCCCCCTTGTCCCCAGGGCCCATTGTGACGTCCCAGGATCCCCCATTGTCCACAGGGCCCATTGTGACACTATGGGGACCCCCCCTTGTGCCCAGGGCCCATTGTGACACGGTGGGTACCACCGTTGTCTGCAGGGCTCATTGAGACATCCCAGGACCCCCCATTGTCCCCAGGGCCCATTGTTACATCCCAGGACCCACCTTTGTCCCCAGGGCCCATTGTAGCACCATGGCAACCCCTTTTGTCCCCAGGACCCATTGTGACATTCTTGGACCCCACTTTGTCCCCAGGGCCTATTGTGACACCATGGGGACCCCTCCTTGTCACTGGGGACCCATTGTGAAACCATGGGGACCCCCCCTTCTCCTCAGGACTCATTCTGACATCCTGGACGCCCCCCATTGTCCCCAGGGCCCATTGTGACATCCACTGCACCCTCTTGTCCCCAGGGCCCATTGTGACATTCAGGGGACCCCTCTTTGTCCCCAGGGCCCATTGTGACATCCTGGGGACCCCCCCTTGTCCCCAGGGCCCATTGTGACGTCCCAGGACCCCCCATTGTCCCCAGGGCCCATTGTGACATCCTCGGCACCCCCTTGTCCCCAGGGCCCATTGTGACATCCTGGGGACACCCCCTTTGTCCCCAGTGCCCATTGTGACATCCTGCGGACCCCCCTTTGTCCCCAGGGCCCATTTTGACATTCAGGGGACCCACCATTGTCCTCAGGGCCCATTGTGAGGTCCCAGGACCCCCCATTTTCCCCAGGGCCCATTGTGACATCCTCGGCACCCCCTTGTGCCCAGGGCCCATTGTGACATTCAGGGGACCCCTCTTTGTCCTGAGGGCCCATTGTGACATCCTGGGGACCCCCCCTTATCCCCAGGGCCCATTGTGACGTCCCAGGACCCGCCATTGTCCCCAGGGCCCATTGTGACATCCTGGGGATCCCTCCTTGTCCCCAGGGCCCATTGTGACGTCCCAGGACCCCCCATTGTCCCCAGGACCCATTGTGACATTCAGGGGCCCCCGTTTGTCACTGGGGCCCATTGTGACATCCCAGGACCCCACATTGTCCCCAGGGCCCATTGTGACATTCAGGGGACCCCACTTGTCCCCAGGACCCATTGTGACACTATAGGGACCCCCCCTTATCCCCAGGGCCCATTGTGACGTCCCAGGACCCCGCATTGTCCCCAGGGCCCATTGTGACATCCTGTGGATCCCTCCTTGTCCCCAGGGCCCATTGTGACGTCCCAGGACCCCCCATTGTCCCCAGGGCCCATTCTGATATGCTGGGGAGCCCTCTTTGTCCCCAGGGCCCATTGTGAAATTCAGGGGACCCCAACTTGTCTTCAGGGCCCATTCTGATATCCTGGGGACACTCTTTGTCCCCAGGGCCCATTGTGACATTCCAGGACCGCCTGTTGTCCCCAGGGCCCATTGTGACATCCTGGGGACCCCATTGTCCCCAGGGCCCATTGTGATATCCTGAGGACCGCCCTTTGTCCCCAGGGCCCATTGTGACGTCCTAGGACCCCCCATTGTCGCCAGGGCCCATTGTGACATTCAGGGGCCCCCGTTTGTCATTGGGGCCCATTGTGAGATCCCAGGACCCCACATTGTCCCAAGGGCCCATTGTGACTTTCAGGGGACTCCACTTGTCCCCAGGACCCATTGTGACACTATAGGGACCCCCCCTTGTGCCCAGTGCCCATTGTGACACCGTGGGTACCACCCTTGTCCGCAGGGCCCATTGTGACATCCTGGGGACAACCCCTTGTCCCCAGGGCCCATTGTGACATCCTGGGGATCCCTCCTTGTCCCCAGGGCCCATTGTGATGTCACAGGACCCCCCATTGTCTCCAGGGCCCATTGTGACATTTAGGGGACCCCCCTTGTCCCCAGGGCCCATTCTGATACCGTGGATACCCCCTTTGTCCCCAGGGCCCATTGTGACATGCTGGGGACGCTCTTTGTCCCCCGGGCCCATTGTGACATCCTGGGGACCCTCCTTGTCCTCAGGGTCCAATGTGACAGCCCAGGACCTTACATTGTCCCCAGGGCCCATTGTGATATCTGGGGGACCCGCTTGTTCCCAAGGCCCATTTTGACATCCTGGGGACCCCCCCTTGTCCCCAGGGCCCATTGTGACATCCCAGGACCCTCCATTGTCCCCAGGGCCCATTGTGACATCCTCGGCACCCCCTTGTCCCCAGGGCCCATTGTGACGTCCCAGGACCCCCCATTGTCTCCAGGGCCCATTGTGACATCCTGGGGATCGCTCCTTGTCCCCAGGGCCCATTGTGACGTCCCAGGACCCCCCATTGTCCCCAGGGCCTATTGTGACATCCTGGGGATCCCTCCTTGTCCCCAGGGCCCATTGTGACGTCCCAGGACCCCCCATTGTCCCCAGGACCTATTGTGACATTCAGGGGACCCCCTTTGTCACTGGGGCCCATTGTGACACCATGGAGACCCCCGCTTGTCCTCATGGTCCATTGTGACATCCTGGCCACCCCCTTGCTCCCGGGGCCCATTGTGGCACCATGGGGACACCCCCTTTGTCCCCAGGGCCCATTGTGACATCCCAGGACCCTTCTTTGTCCCCAGGGCCCATTGTAGCACCATGGGGACACTCTATGTCCCCAGGGCCCATTGTGACATCCCAGGACCGCCTGTTGTCCCCAGGGCCCATTGTGACATCCTGGGGACCCCATTGTCACCAGAGCCCATTGTGATATCCTGGCGACCACCCTTTGTCCCCAGGGCCCATTGTGACGTCCCAGGACCCCCCATTGTCCCCAGGGCCCATTGTGACATCCTGGGGACCCCATTGTCACCAGAGCCCATTGTGATATCCTGGCGACCACCCTTTGTCCCCAGGGCCCATTGTGACGTCCCAGGACCCCCCATTTTCCCCAGGACCCATTGTGACATTCAGGGGCCCCCGTTTGTCATTGGGGCCCATTGTGAGATCCCAGGACCCCACATTGTCCCAAGGGCCCATTGTGACTTTCAGGGGACTCCACTTGTCCCCAGGACCCATTGTGACACTATAGGGACCCCCCCTTGTGCCCAGTGCCCATTGTGACACCGTGGGTACCACCCTTGTCCGCAGGGCCCATTGTGACATCCTGGGGACAACCCCTTGTCCCCAGGGCCCATTGTGACATTTTGGGAATCCCTCCTTGTCCCCAGGGCCCATTGTGACGTCCCAGGACCCCCCATTGTCCCCAGGACCCATTGTGACATTCAGGGGACCCCCTTTGTCACTGGGGCCCATTGTGAAATCTCAGGACCCCACATTGTCCCCAGGGCCCATTGTGACATCCTGGGGACCCCCCCTTTGTCCCCAGTGCCCACTGTGACATCCTGCGGACCCCCTTTGTCCCCAGGGCCCATTTTGACATTCAGGGGACCCCCCCTTGTCCCCAGGGCCCATTGTGATGTCACAGGACCCCCCATTGTCCCCAGGGCCCATTGTGACATGCTGGGGACGCTCTTTGTCCCCAGGGCCCATTGTGACATCCTGGGGATCCCCCCTTGTCCCCAGGGCCCATTGTGACATCCCAGGACCTTACTTTGTCCCCAGGGCCCATTGTGACATCCTGGGGATCCCCCCTTGTCCCCAGGGCCCATTGTGACGTCCCAGGACCCCCCATTGTCCCCAGGGCCCATTGTGACATCCTGGGGATCCCCCCTTGTCCCCAGGGCCCATTGTGACATCCCAGGACCTTACTTTGTCCCCAGGGCCCATTGTGACATCCTGGGGATCCCCCTTGTCCCCAGGGCCCATTGTGACGTCCCAGGACCCCCCATTGTCCCCAGGGCCCATTGTGACATCCTGGGGATCCCTCCTTGTCCCCATTGCCCATTGTGACATCCCAGGACCCCCCATTGTCCCCAGGGCCCATTGTGACATCCTCTGCACCCCCTTGTCCCCAGGGCCCATTGTGACATTCAGGGGACCCCTCTTTGTCCCCAGGGCCCATTGTGACATCCTGGGGACCCCCCCTTGTCTCCAGGGCCCATTGTGACATCCTGGGGATCCCTCCTTGTCCCCAGGGCCCATTGTGACGTCCCAGGACCCCCCATTGTCCCCAGGACCTATTGTGACATTCAGGGGACCCCCTTTGTCACTGGGGCCCATTGTGACACCATGGAGAGCCCCGCTTGTCCTCAGGGTCCATTGTGACATCCTGGGCACCCCCATTTTCCCCAAGACCCATTGTGACATCCTGGCCACCCCCTTGCTCCCAGGGCCCGTTGTGGCACCATGGGGACACCCCCTTTGTCCCCAGGGCCCATTGTGACACCATGGGGACCCCCCTTTGTCCCCAGGGCCCATTGTGACATCCTGGGGACCCCTCTTTGTCCCCAGGGCCCATTGTGACATCCTGGGGACCCCCCCTTGTCCCCAGGGCCCATTGTGACGTCCCAGGATCCCCCATTGTCCACAGGGCCCATTGTGACACTATGGGGACCCCCCCTTGTGCCCAGGGCCCATTGTGACACGGTGGGTACCACCGTTGTCTGCAGGGCTCATTGAGACATCCCAGGACCCCCCATTGTCCCCAGGGCCCATTGTGACATCCCAGGACCCACCTTTGTCCCCAGGGCCCATTGTAGCACCATGGCAACCCCTTTTGTCCCCAGGGCCCATTGTGACATTCTTGGACCCCACTTTGTCCCCAGGGCCCATTGTGACATTCTTGGACCCCACTTTGTCCCCAGGGCCTATTGTGACACCATGGGGACCCCTCCTTGTCACTGGGGACCCATTGTGACACCATGGGGACCCCCCCTTCTCCTCAGGACTCATTCTGACATCCTGGACGCCCCCCATTGTCCCCAGGGCCCATTGTGACATCCACTGCACCCTCTTGTCCCCAGGGCCCATTGTGACATTCAGGGGACCCCTCTTTGTCCCCAGGGCCCATTGTGACATCCTGGGGACCCCCCCTTGTCCCCAGGGCCCATTGTGACGTCCCAGGACCCCCCATTGTCCCCAGGGCCCATTGTGACATCCTCGGCACCCCCTTGTCCCCAGGGCCCATTGTGACATCCTGGGGACACCCCCTTTGTCCCCAGTGCCCATTGTGACATCCTGCGGACCCCCCTTTGTCCCCAGGGCCCATTTTGACATTCAGGGGACCCACCATTGTCCTCAGGGCCCATTGTGAGGTCCCAGGACCCCCCATTTTCCCCAGGGCCCATTGTGACATCCTCGGCACCCCCTTGTGCCCAGGGCCCATTGTGACATTCAGGGGACCCCTCTTTGTCCTGAGGGCCCATTGTGACATCCTGGGGACCCCCCCTTATCCCCAGGGCCCATTGTGACGTCCCAGGACCCGCCATTGTCCCCAGGGCCCATTGTGACATCCTGGGGATCCCTCCTTGTCCCCAGGGCCCATTGTGACGTCCCAGGACCCCCCATTGTCCCCAGGACCCATTGTGACATTCAGGGGCCCCCGTTTGTCACTGGGGCCCATTGTGACATCCCAGGACCCCACATTGTCCCCAGGGCCCATTGTGACATTCAGGGGACCCCACTTGTCCCCAGGACCCATTGTGACACTATAGGGACCCCCCCTTGTGCCCAGTGACCATTGTGACACCGTGGGTACCACCCTTGTCCACAGGGCCCATTGTGACATCCTGGGGACCCCCCCTTGTCCCCAGGGCCCATTGTGACGTCCCAGGACCCCCATTTTCCCCAGGGCCCATTGTGACATCCTCGGCACCCCCTTGTCCCCAGGGCCCATTGTGACTTTCAGGGGACCCCTCTTTGTCCCCAGGGCCCATTGTGACATCCTGGGGACCCCCCCTTGTTCCCAGGGCCCACTGTGACGTCCCAGGACCCGCCATTGTCCCCAGGGCCCTGTGTGACATCCTGGGGACACCCCCTTGTCCCCAGGGCCCATTGTGACACTATAGGGACCCCCCCTTGTGCCCAGTGCCCATTGTGACACCATGGGTACCACCCTTGTCCGCAGGGCCCATTGTGACATCCTGGGGACAACCCCTTGTCCCCAGGGCCCATTGTGACATCCTGGGGATCCCTCCTTGTCCCCAGGGCCCATTGTGACGTCCCAGGACCCCCCATTGTCCCCAGGACCCATTGTGACATTCAGGGGACCCCCTTTGTCACTGGGGCCCATTGTGAAATCTCAGGACCCCACATTGTCCCCAGGGCCCATTGTGACATCCTGGGGACCCCCCCTTTGTCCCCAGTGCCCACTGTGACATCCTGCGGACCCCCCTTTGTCCCCAGGGCCCATTTTGACATTCAGGGGACCCCCCCTTGTCCCCAGGGCCCATTGTGATGTCACAGGACCCCCCATTGTCCCCAGGGCCCATTGTGACATGCTGGGGATGCTCTTTGTCCCCAGGGCCCATTGTGACATCCTGGGGATCCCCCCTTGTCCCCAGGGCCCATTGTGACATCCCAGGACCTTACTTTGTCCCCAGGGCCCATTGTGACATCCTGGGGATCCCCCCTTGTCCCCAGGGCCCATTGTGACGTCCCAGGACCCCCCATTGTCCCCAGGGCCCATTGTGACATCCTGGGGATCCCCCCTTGTCCCCAGGGCCCATTGTGACATCCCAGGACCTTACTTTGTCCCCAGGGCCCATTGTGACATCCTGGGGATCCCCCTTGTCCCCAGGGCCCATTGTGACGTCCCAGGACCCCCCATTGTCCCCAGGGCCCATTGTGACATCCTGGGGATCCCTCCTTGTCCCCATTGCCCATTGTGACATCCCAGGACCCCCCATTGTCCCCAGGGCCCATTGTGACATCCTCTGCACCCCCTTGTCCCCAGGGCCCATTGTGACATTCAGGGGACCCCTCTTTGTCCCCAGGGCCCATTGTGACATCCTGGGGACCCCCCCTTGTCCCCAGGGCCCATTGTGACATCCTGGGGACCCCCCCTTGTCTCCAGGGCCCATTGTGACATCCTGGGGATCCCTCCTTGTCCCCAGGGCCCATTGTGACGTCCCAGGACCCCCCATTGTCCCCAGGACCTATTGTGACATTCAGGGGACCCCCTTTGTCACTGGGGCCCATTGTGACACCATGGAGAGCCCCGCTTGTCCTCAGGGTCCATTGTGACATCCTGGGCACCCCCATTTTCCCCAAGACCCATTGTGACATCCTGGCCACCCCCTTGCTCCCAGGGCCCGTTGTGGCACCATGGGGACACCCCCTTTGTCCCCAGGGCCCATTGTGACACCATGGGGACCCCCCTTTGTCCCCAGGGCCCATTGTGACATCCTGGGGACCCCTCTTTGTCCCCAGGGCCCATTGTGACATCCTGGGGACCCCCCCTTGTCCCCAGGGCCCATTGTGACGTCCCAGGATCCCCCATTGTCCACAGGGCCCATTGTGACACTATGGGGACCCCCCCTTGTGCCCAGGGCCCATTGTGACACGGTGGGTACCACCGTTGTCTGCAGGGCTCATTGAGACATCCCAGGACCCCCCATTGTCCCCAGGGCCCATTGTTACATCCCAGGACCCACCTTTGTCCCCAGGGCCCATTGTAGCACCATGGCAACCCCTTTTGTCCCCAGGACCCATTGTGACATTCTTGGACCCCACTTTGTCCCCAGGGCCTATTGTGACACCATGGGGACCCCTCCTTGTCACTGGGGACCCATTGTGAAACCATGGGGACCCCCCCTTCTCCTCAGGACTCATTCTGACATCCTGGACGCCCCCCATTGTCCCCAGGGCCCATTGTGACATCCACTGCACCCTCTTGTCCCCAGGGCCCATTGTGACATTCAGGGGACCCCTCTTTGTCCCCAGGGCCCATTGTGACATCCTGGGGACCCCCCCTTGTCCCCAGGGCCCATTGTGACGTCCCAGGACCCCCCATTGTCCCCAGGGCCCATTGTGACATCCTCGGCACCCCCTTGTCCCCAGGGCCCATTGTGACATCCTGGGGACACCCCCTTTGTCCCCAGTGCCCATTGTGACATCCTGCGGACCCCCCTTTGTCCCCAGGGCCCATTTTGACATTCAGGGGACCCACCATTGTCCTCAGGGCCCATTGTGAGGTCCCAGGACCCCCCATTTTCCCCAGGGCCCATTGTGACATCCTCGGCACCCCCTTGTGCCCAGGGCCCATTGTGACATTCAGGGGACCCCTCTTTGTCCTGAGGGCCCATTGTGACATCCTGGGGACCCCCCCTTATCCCCAGGGCCCATTGTGACGTCCCAGGACCCGCCATTGTCCCCAGGGCCCATTGTGACATCCTGGGGATCCCTCCTTGTCCCCAGGGCCCATTGTGACGTCCCAGGACCCCCCATTGTCCCCAGGACCCATTGTGACATTCAGGGGCCCCCGTTTGTCACTGGGGCCCATTGTGACATCCCAGGACCCCACATTGTCCCCAGGGCCCATTGTGACATTCAGGGGACCCCACTTGTCCCCAGGACCCATTGTGACACTATAGGGACCCCCCCTTATCCCCAGGGCCCATTGTGACGTCCCAGGACCCCGCATTGTCCCCAGGGCCCATTGTGACATCCTGTGGATCCCTCCTTGTCCCCAGGGCCCATTGTGACGTCCCAGGACCCCCCATTGTCCCCAGGGCCCATTCTGATATGCTGGGGAGCCCTCTTTGTCCCCAGGGCCCATTGTGAAATTCAGGGGACCCCAACTTGTCTTCAGGGCCCATTCTGATATCCTGGGGACACTCTTTGTCCCCAGGGCCCATTGTGACATTCCAGGACCGCCTGTTGTCCCCAGGGCCCATTGTGACATCCTGGGGACCCCATTGTCCCCAGGGCCCATTGTGATATCCTGAGGACCGCCCTTTGTCCCCAGGGCCCATTGTGACGTCCTAGGACCCCCCATTGTCGCCAGGGCCCATTGTGACATTCAGGGGCCCCCGTTTGTCATTGGGGCCCATTGTGAGATCCCAGGACCCCACATTGTCCCAAGGGCCCATTGTGACTTTCAGGGGACTCCACTTGTCCCCAGGACCCATTGTGACACTATAGGGACCCCCCCTTGTGCCCAGTGCCCATTGTGACACCGTGGGTACCACCCTTGTCCGCAGGGCCCATTGTGACATCCTGGGGACACCCCCTTGTCCCCAGGGCCCATTGTGACATTTTGGGAATCCCTCCTTGTCCCCAGGGCCCATTGTGACGTCCCAGGACCCCCCATTGTCCCCAGGACCCATTGTGACATTCAGGGGACCCCCTTTGTCACTGGGGCCCATTGTGAAATCCCAGGACCCCACATTGTCCCCAGGGCCCATTGTGACATCCTGGGGACACCCCCTTTGTCCCCAGTGCCCATTGTGACATCCTGCGGACCCCCCTTTGTCCCCAGGGCCAATTTTGACATTCAGGGGACCCACCATTGTCCTCAGGGCCCATTGTGAGGTCCCAGGACCCCCCATTGTCCGCAGGGCCCATTGTGACATCCTCGGCAACCCCTTGTCCCCAGGGTCCATTGTGACACTATGGGGACCCCCCCTTGTGCCCAGGGCCCATTGTGACACTGTGGGTACCACCCTTGTCTGCAGGGCTCATTGTGACATCCCAGGACCCCCCATTGTCCCCAGGGCCCATTGTGACATTCAGGGGACCCCCCTTGTCCCCAGGGCCCATTCTGATACCGTGGGGACCCCCTTTGTCCCCAGGGCCCATTGTGACATGCTGGGGATGCTCTTTGTCCCCAGGGCCCATTGTGGCACCATAGGGACCCCCTTTGTCCCCAGGGCCCATTGTGACATCCCAGGACCCCACCTGGTCCCCAGGGCCTATTGTGACATCCTGGGGATCCCTCCTTGTCCCCAGGGCCCATTGTGACATCCTCTGCACCCCCTTGTCCCCAGGGCCCATTGTGACATTCAGGGGACCCCTCTTTGTCCCCAGGGCCCATTGTGACATCCTGGGGACCCCCCCTTGTCCCCAGGGCCCATTGTGACACTCTGGGGACCCCCTGTTGTGCCCAGGGCCTATTGTGACACCGTGGGTACCACCCTTGTCTGCAGGGCTCATTGTGACATCCCAGGACCCCCCTTTGTCCCCAGGGCCCATTCTGATACCGTGGGGACCCCCTTTGTCTCCAGGGCCCAGTGTGACATGGTGGGGACTCTCTTTGTCCCCAGCGCCCATTGTGACATCCTGGGGACCCTCCTTGTCCCCAGAGCCCATTGTGACATCCTGGGGACCCCCCCTTGTCCCCAGGGCCCATTGTGACGTCCCAGGACCCCCCATTGTCCCCAGGGCCCACTGTGATATGCTAGGGAGCCCTCTTTGTCCCCAGGGCCCATTGTGAAATTCAGGGGACCCCAACTTCTCCCCAGGGCCCATTGTGACATCCTGATGAGAACAGAGAAAATGATACAAATATACAAAACCCGTCTTGTAAGTCTGAGCAACTGCAGAGCCAGCACCCAAACTCCTGGATCAGACTCTGCAGCCAACCGGAGCTGGATTCAGTCTCTCACTGGCCTCCGTTCGCAGGGACGACCAGCAAGGTCCTCTCCTGATGTCGGCCATGAGCAGAAGGGAAGGAAAAAGGCAAAAGGGAAGGAAAAGGGACGAGATCCTCGTGATCTCCCGCTTTTATATGAAGTATTCACGTGAACGGAATGTTATACACAGTTGGTCACCGGTTTCTCGTTGCCCCTCTCGCGAGATGTCCATCTGTGCTTGTCAATAAGTTTCCATTCCATTGCTGGGTTTGCCAAAACATGTGTCTGGTTCTCCAGGAAAATGCAGCTGACATGAAGGCTTTGGCTGACAGGCAAAATTCACTAAAAGAGAAACTTGTTTTTTACCAAAACCAGGACACCTGGGGACGCAGAGGCTGCTGAGACATGGAGATGGACTGGGACACGGGGGTGGGCTGGGACATAGAGATAGGCTGGGACATGGATGGCCTGGGTCACAGAGACTGCTGGGATGTGCAGACGGGCTGGGTCATGGGCACGAGTCAGAGCCAGCACAGGAGCAGGGAGGCTGGGGCAGCTCCATCCTGCAGACGTGCTTGTCCTGGCCATGCCAGCCATGGGATACGTGCCCCAGCACAGACACACACCCGTGGGACACACAGCTGGCCACAGGGACCCCAGAGACACACGCACGCCCCGTGCCATCATTCCAGTTCATTGGTGGAGCCGTGGGGGTCACTGGGGTGGCGGTGGCGGTGGCCAAGGGTGGCGAGGGTGGCACCGAGGTGCTCACAGTCCAAACTGATCACTGTGTTTAAAAAGATAATCGAGGGGGAAGGGCAACCAAAGAGCCAGGAATCCATATTTCAAATAAATCAATAAGGTGAGAGGGTTGTTAATTAGATGAATGAGACAGGTAAACTGAGGCCAGCCCTGGGGAGTCTGTAACCCCTGCAGTGCCAAGCGCTGGGGAGCAGGGCAGGGAATGTGCAGCTGGGGTTGGTGGATGTGTAAGCGGGGGCTTTTTGTCCCATTCCCTGTGCTGTCTTTGGGTAGAACACCTGGTCTTGCCAAATCGTTTATAAAATACGCTTTGCTGAGAGATCCTGCCCGGGGCTGTTCTCTTGGCAAGGGGATTGTTTCCCACAGCAGGGTTTGGCAGCAGAAGTTGGGCAGGACAAGAGGGCCCATGAGGTCAGAAAGCACAGCAGAGCTGGAACGTGGGGTCACGGGCACCAAACCCAGCTCGGGTGGGAGCCAAGAGGGTCCCCTCGTGTGCAGGGCCCAAAGCGCCATCTGTGGCATCTGCCCGTCCTTCTGAGCGCCCAGAGCCTCCCTCTTGGGGCCTAATCCCCATGTTTAGGGTCCCAACGCGTCTTTCATCACCCACGGCCTTTGGTCAGGGCCCGCAGCTTCATTTTCAGGTGGAGCCGCTGCCTGGCAACAACCGCCCGGAAGTCTGTGGACAGCCAGGGGATGAAATGCAGCCAATCACATTTGAGGAGGCGGGGCAAGTCATGTGATTGAAATGTAAGCAGCCAATCGAGCTTTGAGACCTGCAGGACAGTTGGCGACAGTTGGACAAACTGGGCAGCGCTCAGGGGCGGGCTGTGCTGGCTGCACCAATCACACCTGGTGGGAGTGCAGCAGAGGGATGATTGACAAATAACCTGACCAATTTTTTGGTGGGGGGAGCCAGTGGGAAATCCCAGACAGCCAATCAGAGAAAAGAGCGGCTCAGGGAAGGCGGACACTGTGGGGGGAGTAACCCCTCAGGCCGCCAATCAGAGAGAGTATCACCTCAGGGCAGGGCGAGCCCCAAAGCAGGACAGAATCACTGCCCAGGCAGCCAATCAGCTGCAGGATCAGCTCAGGGGAGGAGAGTGACAGCCCTCCCGACCAATGGTGGCGCAGCCCAGGCTGAGCAGGCGGTTGCTCTGCAGGCGGCCAGCGTGAGTTTTGCCATGGCGCCCGTGGAGCTGCCCGAGGCCGAGCAGCGCCCGGCCCAGCCCTGGGGCCCTTTTTCCTCCCTCTGGGGCCCTGGAGATGTCTTGCTGCCTCTGGCCCAGGTGTGTGTGGGCTGCTCTGGCCTTGTTCTCCTGGGCGGGGGAGGGGGCAGGGGGCACTTTCTGGAGAGGAGCAGCTGGGGCTGGAGCTGGAGAGAGCAGGAGAAGGGGAAGCAGCTGGAGGGTGAAGTGCAGGGGATCCCCACAGCTGCTGCTGCAGCTGCACCAGAGACAGCTGCCCCTCTGGGTGAGGAAGAGTCCCTGTGAGCAGCCTCAGCAGAGCAGATCACAAACGTGCACCGCAGGGTCTGTGTAAGTGGGGAAAATCACTGTCCGGCCGTATAGTGTGTGTGTGTGTGGGGTGCGTCTGGGGAGCCTCGTGCTGTGAGAGCTGTCAGACACCCATGTGTTCTCTTAGGTGCGGGATGGACAAACGGCTGGAGCTACAGAATAGGAGGGGAGGGAAAGGCAGGCAGACAGAAGGGCCTGAACTGCACAGCTTGCCTGGCAGTGCAGAGAGCAGGAACTGTGGTGAGTCCTGGGCCCTTGGGGTCGTTTCATCCTGTTTTGTGCTCCCCTCCCTCCCTGCTCCCTCCTCTTTCCTACTGTGTCCTTCTTCCTCTTCATCTCTTCTCTCTCTGCCCCTCTCTGCTTCTTCCTCACCGTTTCCTCCACCCTTCTCCAACTCTGTGCAGGGTTTCTCGTGGTTTGCAGTGTCTGCTTTTGAGAGGAACGTATTCCTGACTGTCTCCATCTCTGTATGGTGAAGCTTTCTGCCTGCACTATGATTTTGCTGGGCTGTGAGGCTGTGTTGGAGCAGCAGAGGTCAGAAGTGGTGGCTTTAAAGGCATTGAAGCTGTGGTCAAACTAGCAGGAAAAGCTGGTTTCTTCCTAGAGAGCTGCCTGACAAATATAGCTACAAGTAAAGACCCTTGAAGTTGGCTTTTTTTTTTTTTAATTTGCTATTAATATGTAGCTTTTGGGATTGATTGATTGATTGATTGATTGATTGATTTCTGGGAAGCAAGAAGTGAGAGCCTGTGCACTCCCACAGGCAGTGCTGCCTCCCAAAATAGGTGCCCCCTTCTCCACTTCTGTTCCTTCCATGCTGGTGTAGCACAAGGCCATGCAGCAGTGTGCAGATGTGGTGATTCCAATGTGACTGTGAGGTCAGAGCCCCTCGGTGACGTGCTGTGCTGTGTCTTGGCAGCAGCAGCATCATGGGGCGAGCGTGGGGGCCATGGTCCTCACCCTGTTCCTCCTCCTGGTGTCCCTGCCAGCCCGGGACGCCCAGGCTGCTCCAGCCGAGCGCAGGGAGCAGGTGGGCGGGCAGGGGCAGCACCCAGCCCCGAGCAGCTCAGCAGGGCAGCAGTGGGGCCAGGGCTGGGGCTGGGGCCGGGAGAGCAGCCGGGCTGGGCCGGGCAGGGCGAGCCAGGCAGCACCAGGGTGTGGGCAGGGGGCAGACACCCGCAGGGAGGGGAGAGGGGCTGCGGCTGCTTCAGGGGCAGGTTCTGGGCAAGCAGGGGCTGGGAGTGCTGGCACAGGGCAGAAACCAGCACTGAGTCCCTGTGGGGCCCTCCCTGCCCCCCAGCCTCGTGCCACACGGCCCCATCCCAGGGCGCGCTTTGAGCCTTTGGGCCCGTTTCAAATCAAAGCTGGGATTGCTTTGGCACTTTGGGCCACTTTAGAGCTAAACCTGGGCACATTTGTGCCCTTTGGGATCGTTTCTGCCTATATCTGGGAGTTCTTTGGTTTTCCAGTTTTGTTTATACCCAAATCTGGGGGTGTTTGGGCCATTTTTGGCCATTTTTTTACCCAAATCTGGGCATACTTCGACTCTTTGGTCCAGTTTCACCCTGAATCTGGGGATGTTATACCCCTTTTTGGCCAGTTTTGCTCAAATCTAGTGCTGCTTTGGTTTTTTCTGCCTCTCTTGACCCGATATACTCAGGTGCTTTTGCCCATTTTTTCCCCTGATATGGGCACTGTGATCCCAAATATGGGATGTTTTCATGTTTGCCGACAGCTTTGCACCCAAGTGTGGATGTTTTTGCCTCTTTGGGCCACTTTTTGCCCAAATACTGATTCTTTTGCCTGTGTTGACCAATTTAGCCCCCAGATATTTGGAATATTTTGCCATTTTGCCAGTTTTTTCCCCAAATACGGCTATTTTTCTGCAAGATATGGGCACTGTTGTCCTAAATATGTTGTGTTGTGTTTTGTTTTTTCTCTCTTGTCTATGTCCTCTTTTACCTGGAATGCGGGAGTGTTGCTCGGTGAGCCTGGAAACCTCTCTGATCTGTGCTTGACTCCAGGACATGGCCTTGGCAGAGTTGATCGAGCTTCTCAGCTGGGTCCTGGTTAGGAGCCTTGGGCTGTCCCAGAGGTGAGTTGTCACTGTCTGTCTGCTTGAGCGAATAAACACTCGTGTTTTAATAGGTTATTCGTGTGTGATTGTACCCAAGATCCTCTCAGAGGCTTTCCAAAAGCTTTTTGTGCCTTGGTGGTATTACACAGACAAGTCATGAATGTTCAATTTGCCTGAAAACCTGCTAGGTCTCAGCAAAAAGGTCACCCGTGCTCTGTTTCTAGCTGTGGGAACACACACCTCTGTATGTGTCTCGTGTCATTATCTCACCCTCTCCCATCACAGCAGGTGACTGAGGAAGCAGGAGATCACAACGTGCCATGGAAGCTCCCACCCGTGTTTGACTCCCTGTTTGGTTCCTGCAGTCCATGCTGATCAAGCCTCTTGGTGTAATCCTGTTCCTGAGCCTGAGGGGAATCGCAGGGGTAAGTGTTCAGTGTTCATTGGTTACTGGCCTTTTGCGTTTGTTAGTATTTGGTTTATTATTTGTGAACGTTTTCTTGCAATAGTTGACCTTGCAGTAGCCAGCAGGCTCTGATTTAGGAGAAACATGGATGATCATTTTTTGCCCTGGTGCTCCATGCTCCCACGTTAGTGTGGGTTTCCTTTTGTGTGTGTGAGAGGTCTCCTGGTCAGAAGGCCCTGAGAGGCCCCGTGTTGGTCCATCTGGTCCTTGAGGGGTGTTGCATGTGGCCTGGACACAGTAGTTTGGAAGCTGCCAGGTCCCAGACAAGGGGTCTGCAGCCCCTCTGCAGCTTTGGCAATTTCAGCATGCGTCTGGGTCCCGTGTTGTTGCCTGACCCCCGTCCAGGCGCTGCAGGTCATTTCACAACGTGAAATGGAAACGCTTTTCCTTTCTGCTCGATTCCAGCCGTCCCTGTAGGCAGCGGCTCCTTGACTGCTTCACCTGAGTGTGTCCGTGAGCCTCGGGGCGATCCCACAGGTATGACCTGGGAACAAATGAGCGTTTCCATGTTAATTTTCCGTTCCTGTGAAATTTAGCTTGCTGCTTTCTTGGCTGACGCTCGGTCACGCAGAGGGGAAGTGGGTCCAGCTCAGTGCTGTGCCCCAGAGGGCTCTGCCTTGCAAAGCTCTTTGCCAACTGCTCCATCTCTGCGCCGCTCGCAGTGCCGGCTGCCGAGGCAGCAGCAGGTTGGGGCTGAGTTTAGAGCTGGGTGAGCTCCAGGGAGTCCTTTCTCCTGACAGCTCCAGGCCTGCTTAGTGGCCACTGAGTTTGGGTTTGGGTTAGGGTTAGGCTTAGGTTTTGGAGTTTGGGTTAGGGTTAGGCTTAGGAGTTTGGGTTAGGCTTAGTCTTAAGCTTAGGAGTTTGGTTTAGGCTTAGACTTAGGGTTAGGAGTTTGAGTTAGGATTTAGGGTTAGTCTTAAGGCTAGGAGTTTGGGTTAGGGTTAGGAGTTTCCGTTAGGGTTAGGCTTAGTGTTAGGAGTTTGGCTTAGGCGTCTGGGTTGGGCTTAGGCGTCTGGGTTGGGCTTAGGCGTCTGGGTTGGGCTTAGGCTTAGAGTTAGGAGTTTGGGTTAGGGTTAAGGGATTGGGATAAGGGTTAAGAGATTGGGTTAGGGTTAAGGGATTGGGTTAGGATTGGGTTTAGGGTTAGGAATTAGGCTTAGGTTTAGGATTAGGATTAGCGTTATGGTCTGGGTTAGGAGTTGGGGTTAGGAGTTGGGGTTAGGAATCTTAACCCTCGACAGGGACAAAGGGGGTCCCCAGGATGTCACAATGGGCCCTGGGGACAACATGGGGCCCTGGGAATTCACAATGGGCCCTGGGGACAAAGAGGGGTCCTCTGAATGTCACAATGGGCCCTGGGGACAAATGGGGGTCCCGATGGTGTCACAATGGGCCCTGGGGACAAAGTAAGGTCCTGGAATGTCACAATGGGACCCAGTAACAAAGGGGGTCCCCATGGTGCGAAAATGGGCCCTGGGGACAAAGGGGGTCCCTAGGATGTCACAATGGGCTCTGGGGACAATGGGGGGTCCTGGGATGTCACAATGGGCCCTGGGGACAGGGGGGTCCCCCGAATATCACAATGGGCCCTGGGGACAAAGGGGGTCCCCACGGTGTCCCAATGATCCCTGGGGACAATGGGGGGTCCTAGGAAGTCACAATGCGCCCAGGGGAGAAAGCGGGGTCCTCTGGATGTCACAATGGGCCCTGGGGACAAGGGGGAGTCATGGGACGTCCAATGGGCCCTGGGGACAAAGGGGGTCCCCAGGATGTCACAATGGGCTCTGGGGACAAGGCGGGGTCCCCATGGTGTCACAAAACAACGTCCTCAGGGATACGGGTCAGTGCCAGGGGTGGGTTATGCTTGGCCTCCATGACCTCGAGGGTCTTTTCCAACCAAAATGAGTTTTTAGGGTTTATCCCAAATGATGGGAACCCCCGCTTCCAGCTCTGCTCTTCACCAAACACCTTTTAGAGGATGAAGAGGAAGGAGACGCAACACCTCAGCATACGGAGGGTCTTCCCCAAAGGGGTGGTCTGGGGTATCCAAAACACAAGGGGTGGTGTGGGCATCCGAAGCACAAGGGGTGGTCTGGGGTATCCAAAGCTCTCCTGGAGCGACTGCTGCTTCTTCTTGCTTTCCATCAGCTTCTTGATGTCTTCCCGCGTGGGGACACGCTCGTCATCTTCGTCATCTTCGTCATCTTCGTCATCTTCGTCATCTTCGTCATCTTCGTCATCTTCGTCATCTTCGCCATCAGATTCCGAGGATTCTGGAGGAGCGAACAGAGAGAAATGGGCTGGGGAGGGTCCAGCACCGGCCCTGGCTCTTCCTGCCCAGCATCCCAGGCCCATCCCCAGCTGCTCCAGCTTCATCCAAAAGAGGTGGCGAGCTCCAAAAACTCAGTGGCTCCTCCAAGAGCGTCCAATGGGAAGAGGCCCCAGGCAGAGAAGTCGTGGGCTCAAAGGAAAGCACCACGTTCCGAGGATCTCCAGAAGATCCCTGGCCTGCTCCAGGAGATCCCCATCATCAACAAGATGAGGTCGGCCGTGTTGTTTTCAAAGGCGAGGAGGAGCTCAAGGGCCCTCAGCATCGGGGCTCGCGTGCGGTTATGAGAGGGCAAGGAAGGAAGGAGGGAAGGAAGGAAGGAGGGAAGGAGGGAAGGAGGGAAGGAAGGAAGGAGGGAAGGAGGGAAGGAAGGAAGGAGGGAAGGAGGGAAGGAAGGAAGGAAGGAGGGAAGGAGGGAAGGAACCGGGGGTTCCCATCATTTGGGATAAACCCTAAAAACTCATTAATCACTTTGGTTGGAAAAAAGCACCCACCTCCATAGGACCCCATAGGGACCCATAGAGACCATAGAGGCCCATAGGGAGCCACAGAGCCCCATGGAACCCCATAGAGACCCATAGGGACCGTAAAGCCTGTAGAGACCCATAGGGACCCATAGAGACCCATAGAGCTCCATAGGACCCCATAGGGACCCATAGAGACCATAGAGGCCCATAGGGAGCCGCAGAGCCCCATGGAACCCCATAGGGACCCATAGAGACCCAAAGGGACCCATAGGGACCCATAGAGACCCATAGGGACCCATAGGGACCGTAGAGCCTGTAGAGACCCATAGGGACCCATAGTGCTCCATAGGACCCCATAGGGACCCATAGAGACCATAGAGGCCCATAGGGAGCCACAGAGCCCCATGGAACCCCATAGGGACCCATAGAGACCCAAAGGGACCCATAGGGACCCATAGAGACCATAGAGACCCATAGGGACCCATAGGGACCGTAGAGCCTGTAGAGACCCATAGGGACCCATAGAGCTCCATAGGACCCCAGAGGGACCCATAGAGACCATAGAGGCCCATAGGGAGCCACAGAGCCCCATGGAACCCCATAGAGACCCATAGGGACCGTAGAGCCTGTAGAGACCCATAGGGACCCATAGAGCTCCGTAGGACCCCATAGGGACCCATAGAGACCATAGAGGCCCATAGGGAGCCACAGAGCCCCATGGAACCCCATAGAGACCCATAGGGACCCATAGAGACCCAAAGGGACCCATAGAGAGGGAGGGTTTTAGGACCCTGGGGGTTCCATAGAGACCCATAGAGCATCAAGGAGCCCCATAGGGACCCATAGAGCCTGTAGAGACCCATAGGGACCCGTAGAGACCCATAGAGACCCATAGGGACCCATAGAGACCCAAGGAGCCCCATAGAGACCCATTAAGACCCATAAGGACCCATAGGGACCCATAGAGCCCCATAGAGGCCCATAGGAAACCACAGAGCCCCATGGAACCCCATAGGGACCTAGAGAGCTCCATAGGGACCCATAGAGCTCCATAGGGACCCATAGAGCCCCATAGGGACCCATAGAGAGGGAGGGTTTTAGGACCTCGGGGGTTCCTGCTGGGCTCAACTATGGCAAGAAAACCTTAATGAATAATTAACCGAATATTAATGAATGCAAAAGGCCAGGAACCAATGAGGAGTGAGCACTGAGCCCTGGGACAGCGGGGACAGGGACAGCGGGAATGCGACCCTGGGACCCATTGACCCCATTGACTCCCATTGACCCCATTGACCCCATTGACTGACCCCATTGACCCCCATTGATCCCCATTGACCGATTGACCCCCATTGACCCATTGACCCCATTGACCCCATTGACCCATTGATCCCCATTGCCCCCCATTGATCCCCATTGACCCATTGACCCCATTGACTCCCATTGACCCATTGATCCCCATTGAGCCCATTGACCCCCATTGACCCCATTGACTCCCATTGACCCATTGACCCCACTGACCCCATTGACCCATTGATCCCCATTGACCCCCATTGAGTCATTGAGTCATTGACTTCATTGACCCCCCATTGACCCCCATTGCCCCCCATTGATCACCATTGATCCCCATTGCCCCCCATTGCCCCCCATTGATCCCCATTGCCCCCATTGCCCCCATTGACCCATTGACCCCCATTGACCCCCATTGACCCCGTTGACCCATTGATCCCCATTGCCCCCCATTGACTCCCATTGCCCCCATTGACCCCATTGACCCATTGACCCATTGACCGCATTGACTCCCATTGCCCCCATTGACCCCATTGCCCCCCATTGTCCCATTGCCCCCCATTGCCCCCCACTGCCCCCATTGCCCCCCATTGCCCCCATTGCCCCCCATTGCCCCCATTGTACCCACTGCCCCCATTGTCCCCCATTGTCCCCCATTGCCCCCCACTTACCCCATTGCCCCCCATTGACCCCATTGCCCCCCATTGCCCCCATTGTCCCATTTCAGGTAAAAGAGGACATAAACAAGAGAGAAAAAACAAAACACAACACATTTGGGTACTCCTGGGTCCTTTGGGGCACTCCTGGGTCCCTCCTGAACTCCTGGGTCCTTTGGGGCACTCCTGGGTCCCTCCTGAACTCCTGGGTCCTTTGGGGCACTCCTGGGTCCCTTGGGGTACTCCTGGGTCCCTCCTGAACTCCCCATAGACCCCCATAATTTCCCCCTTAGGGACCCAGGAGTGCCCCATAGTGACCCATAAGTGACTCATGGAGCCCCCTAAGTGTGTTCGGGTCCCTTCGGGTCCCTTCGGGTGAGTGCGGGCCCCACTCGGGTCCCTTCGGGTCCCTTCGGGTGTGTTCGGGTCCCACTCGGGTCCCTTCGGGTGCGTTCGGGTCCCTTCGGGTGCCTTCGGGTGCCTTCGGGTCCCCTCGGGTGCGTTCGGGCCCCACTCGGGTCCCTTCGGGTGCGTTCGGGTCCCTTCGGGTGCGTTCGGGTCCCTTCGGGTCCCCTCGGCTCCCTTAGTGTATCTTCGGCTCCTCTCGGAGCCGCCTCCGCGCACGCCACGCACAGTGGGCGTGGCCACGCACCCCCCCCGCTTCCCATTGGCCGCCGCCTGAGGAAGGGGGCGTGGCCTCGCTCGCAGCCACCGCCGCGGCGGGAAACGATCGTGAGGCGGGAAAAGGGGAAGAAAGGGGGCGGGGGGAGGAAGAGGAGGGGCCGGGGGGGGAGCGGAACACGGGTTTTGGGGTAAAAAGGGGGGGATTTGGGAGTTTGGCGCCTTTTGGGGCACTTTCGGGTGGGTTCGGGTCCCTTCGGGGAGACTTCGGGCCCCTTCGGGGAGACTTCGGGTCCCTTCGGGTGCGTTCGGGTCCCTTCGGGTGCGTTCGGCTCCACTCGGACCCCTTCGGGTGCGTTCGGGTCCCTTCGGGTGCGTTCGGGTCCCTTCGGGTGGGTTCGGGTCCCTTCGGGTGGGTTCGGGTCCCTTCGGGTTTGTTCGGCTCCACTCGGGCCCCTTCGGGTGGGTTCGGGTCCCTTCCGGTGCGTTCGGCTCCACTCGGACCCCTTCGGGAAGACTTCGGGTCCCTTCGGGTGCGTTCGGCCCCTTCGGGTGCGTTCGGGTGCGTTCGGCTCCACTCGGACCCCTTCGGAAAGACTTCGGGTCCCTTCGGGTGCGTTCGGCCCCGGCCGGGACTCGGGCGCCGCTCGGCTCCGCTCGGGCGCCGCTCGGCTCCGCTCGGGCGCCGTTCGGCTCCGCTCGGGCGCCGTTCGGCTCCGCTCGGGCCCATTCGGCTCCGCTCGGCTCTTTCCGTCTCCGCTCGTTTTCCCGCGCTTTCCCTCAGAGCGCGAAGCGAAGCGCGGGGACCCCCGGGGCCGCTTTTTTCGCGCTTTTCCCGAGGTGACAACAGCGGGGGCTTTGGGGACACAGCTCGGGGAGCCTCAGCGGGAGGGTTTTGGGTTGAAAAAGCGCTATTTTGGGTCAATTTTGAGGTGGTTTGTGGCCCTCCCGGCGGGGCAAGATGGCGGCTCCGGACATCGAGGGGCTGCTGGGTGAGTAATGAGGGGGAATTAGGGGTGATTAGCGCGAATTAGGGGGTAATTAGGGGGCAGCGGGGATACGGGGGGGTGGGGGGGGTGTTAATTAGCGCTGCTGAGGGTGTTAATTGTTAATGAATGCAGAGGAGGAGCCGTTGCAGGAGCTGCACCCCGGGCTGGCCCCGCTGAGGGGGATTGGGGGGGTGGGAGCGGAGCTGGAGAGGGAGGTGAGACAGGTAAGGGGGCATTGGGGACAATGGGGACAGAGAGAGCGAGTGTGTGCGGATCAGCAGTGATCACCCCAAACCTGCCCCGCAGACACGGCACCCAAAATCCTGCACCCCAAAATACTCTTCCCAAACCTGCACCCCAGATCCTGACCCCAAGCCCTGCACCAAAACCCTGCCCCTCAATCCTGCACCCCCAAATCCTCCACCCCCGATCCTGTCTTCCCAAACCCTGCACCCCAGATCCTGCACCCCCAAATTCGGCCCTACCAAACTCTGCACCCCTAAACCCTACAACTGAAACCTTGCACCCCCTAATCCTGCCCTCCCTACCTTCCTGAACCCCGAAACCTGCACCCCAAACCCTGCATTCCCAAATCTTTCCGTCCTATACCCTCCACCCCTAAACCCTGCCCCCAAACCCTGTACCCCAAAGAATTCCCTCCCAAACCCTGCACCTCCAAATCCTGCACCTCAAAGGCCTGGCAACCCAAGCCCTTCAACCCCATCCCTGCAACACCAAATCCTGTACCCCAAACCCAGCACCCCAGAATCCTGCACCCCAAATCCTGCCTACCAAACCTTTCACTGCAAACCCCTGCACCCCAAGATTGTGCTGCCCTAAACACTGAACCCCCAAATCCTGAAGACCCGGATCCTTGCCTCCCAAGACTCTGCACCCCCAAATCCTGCACCCAAATCTCTCACCCCCACCACCCTGCACTCCCAACCCCTGCACCCCAAAACTCCACACCTCCAAATCCTGAACCCTGAAACCCCGCACCCCCAAATCCTGAGCCCCAGTCCTGTGCACCCCACACTCTGCAACCTTAAATTTCCCCCCAAGCCCCTGCACCCCAAACGCTGCACTCTTAGACCTGACTTCTAAACCCCAAGGGCCCATTGTGACATCCCAGAACCTCCTATTGTCCCCAGGGCCCATTGTGACATCCTGGGGACCCCCATTGTCCCCAGGGCCCATTGTGACATTCAGGGGACTCCTCTTTGTCCCCAGGGCCCATTGTGACATCCTGGGGACCGCCCCTTGTCACTGGGGCCCATTGTGACGTCCCAGGACCCCCCGTTGTCCCCAGGGTTCATTGTGACGTCTTAGGACCCCCCATTGTCCCCAGGGCCCATTGTGACATCCACTGCACCCCCCTGTCCCCAGGGCCCATTGTGACATTCAGGGGACCCCTCTTTGTCCCCAGGGCCCATTGTGACGTCCCAGGACCCCCCATTGTCCCCAGGACCCATTGTGACATTCAGGGGACCCCCTTTGTCACTGGGGCCCATTGTGAAATCCCAGGACCCCCCTTTGTCCCCAGTGCCCATTGTGACATCCTGCGGACCCCCCTTTGTCCCCAGGGCCCATTTTGACATTCAGGGGACCCACCATTGTCCTCAGGGCCCATTGTGCGGTCCCAGGACCCCCCATTGTCCCCAGGGCCCATTGTGACATCCTCGGCACCCCCTTGTCCCCAGGGTCCATTGTGACACTATGGGGACCCCCCCTTGTGCCCAGGGCCCATTGTGACACTGTGGGTACCACCCTTGTCTGCAGGGCTCATTGTGACATCCCAGGACCCCCCATTGTCCCCAGGGCCCATTGTGACATTCAGGGGACCCCCCTTGTCCCCAGGGCCCATTCTGATACCGTGGGGACCCCCTTTGTCCCCAGGGCCCATTGTGACATCCTGGGGACCCCCCTTGTCCTCAGGGTCCATTGTGACAGCCCAGGACCCCCCATTGTCCCCAGAGCCCATTGTGACATCCTCGGCACCCCCTTGTCCCCAGGGCCCATTGTGACATCCTGGGGACCCCCCCTTCTTCCCAGGGCCCATTGTGACGTCCCAGGACCCCCCATTGTCCCCAGGGCCCATTCTGACATCCTGGGGATCCCTCCTTGTCCCCAGGGCCCATTGTGACGTCCCAGGACCCCCCATTGTCCCCAGGACCTATTGTGACATTCAGGGGACCCCCTTTGTCAGTGGGGCCCATTGTGACACCATGGAGACCCCCGCTTGTCCTCAGGGTCCATTGTGACATCCTGGGCACCCCCCATTTTCCCCAGGACCCATTGTGACATCCTGGCCACCCCCTTGCTCCCAGGGCCCGTTGTGGCACCATGGGGACACCCCCTTTGTCCCCAGGACCCATTGTGACATCCCAGGACCCCCCTTTGACCCCAGGGCCCATTGTGGCACCATGGCAACCCCTTTTGTTTCCAGGGCCCATTGTGACATTCTTGGACCCCACTTTGTCCCCAGGGCCTATTGTGACACCATGGGGACCCCTCCTTGTCCCCAGGGCCCATTGTGACACCATGGGGACCCCCCCTTGTCCTCAGGACTCATTCTCACATCCTGGACACCCCCCATTGTCCCCAGGGCCCATTGTGACATCCTGGGGACCCCCCCTTGTCCCCAGGGCCCATTGTAACATCCACTGCACCCCCTTGTCCCCAGGGCCCATTGTGACATTCAGGGGACCCGTCTTTGTCCCCAGGGCCCATTGTGACATCCTGGGGACCTCCCCTTGTCACTGGAGCCCATTGTGACGTCCCAGGATCCCTCCTTGTCCCCAGGGCCCATTGTGACATTCCGGGGACGCCTCTTTGTCCCCAGGGCACATTGTGACATCCTGGGGACCCCCCCTTGTCACTGGGGCCCATTGTGACGTCCCAGGATCCCCCATTGTCCCCAGGGTCCATTGTGACATTCAGGGGACTCCTCTTTGTCCCCAGGGCCCATTGTGACCTTCCGGGGACGCCTCTTTGTCCCCAGGGCCCATTGTGACATCCTGGGGATCCCCCCTTGTCCCCAGGGCTCATTGTGACGTCCCAGGACCCCCCATTTTCCCCAGGACCCATTGTGACACTATGGGGTCCCCCCCTTGTTCCCAGGGCCCATTGTGACACCGTGGGTACCCCCCTTGTCCGCAGGGCCCATTGTGACATCCCAGGACCCCCCTTTGTCCCCAGGGCCCATTGTGACATCCAGGGGACCCCCTTTGTCCCCAGGGCCCATTGTGACATCGAAGGACCCCCCTGGTCCCCAGGGCCCATTATGACATCCTGGGGATACCCCCTTATTACTGGGGCCCATTGTGACGTCCCAGGACCCCCCATTGTCCCCAGGGCCCATTGTGACATCCTGGGGATCCCTGTTTGGCCCCAGGGCCCATTGTGACATCCCAGGACTCCCCCTTGTCCCCAGGGCCCATTGCGACATTCAGGGGACGCCTCTTTGTACCCAGGGCACATTGTGACATCCTGGGGACCCCCCCTTGTCCCCAGGGCCCATTGTGACATCCTGGGGATCCCTCCTTGTCCCCAGGGCCCATTGTGACGTCCCAGGACCCCCCATTGTCTTCAGGACCCATTGTGACATTCAGGGCACCCCCTTTGTCACTGGGGCCCATTGTGACATCCCAGGACCCCACATTGTCCTCAGGGCCCATTGTGACATCCTGGGGACCCCACTTGTCCCCAGGACCCATTGTGACACTATGGGCACCCCGCCTTGTTCCCAGGGCCCATTGTGACACCGTGGGTACCACCCTTGTCCCCAGAGCCCATTGTGACATCCAGGGGACCCCCTTTGTCCCCAGGGCCCATTGTGACATCGCAGGACCCCCCCTGGTCCCCAGGGCCCATTGTGACATCCTGCGGACCCCTTTTGTCCCCACGGCCCATTGTGGCACCATGGGGACCCCCTTTGTCACTGGGGCCCATTGTGACATCCCAGGACCCCACTTTGTCCCCAGGGCTTATTGTGACACCATGGGGACCTCCCTTGTCCCCAGGGCCCATTGTGACATCCCGTGACCCCCCTTTGTCCCCAGTGCTATTGTGAAATCCTGGGGACCCCCTTTGTGCCCAGGGCCCATTGTGGCACCATGGGGAACCCCTTTGTCACTGGGGGCCATTGTGACATCCCAGGATTCCACTTTGTCCCCAGGGCTCGTTCTGACACCTTGGGGACTCCCATTGTCCCCAGGGCCCATTGTGACACCATGGGGACGCCCCCTTTGTCCCCAGTACCCATTGTGACATCCTGCTACCCCCCTTTGTCCCCAGGGCCCATTTTGACATTCAGGGGACCCACCATTGTCCTCAGGGCCCATTGTGACATCCTGCTACCCCCCTTTATCCCCAGGGCCCATTTTGACATTCAGGGGACCCACCATTGTCCCCAGTACCCATTGTGACATCCTGCTACCCCCCTTTATCCCCAGGGCCCATTTTGACATTCAGGGGACCCACCATTGTCCCCAGGGCCCATTGTGACATCCTGGGCAACCCCAATGTCCCCAGGGCCCATTGTGACATCTGGGGGACGCCCTTGTCCCCAGGACCCATCGTGGCACCGTGGGTGCCCCCCTTGTCACTTGGGCCCATTGTGACATCCTGCGGACCCCCCCTTTGTCCCCAGGGCCCATTTTGACGTCCCAGGACCCCCCATTGTCCCCAGGTTCCATTGTTACATCCTGGGGACCCCCTTGTCCCCAGGACCCATCGTGACACCATGGGGACCCTCCTTGTCACTGGGGACCCATTCCGCCACCCTGGGGAGCCCCCCTTCTCCTCAGGGCCCATTGTGACATCCTGGGCATCCCCCTTTTTCCCCCTGGACCATTGTAACACCGTGGGGACCCCCTTTGTCCCCAGGGCCCATTGTGACACTGTGGGACCCCCCTTGTCACTGGGGACCAATTGTGACAGCATGGGGACCACCCCTTGTCCCCAGAACCCATTGTGACATCCAGGGGACCCCCTTTCTCCCCAGGGCCCATTGTGACATTGCAGTACCCCCCCTGGTCCGCACGGCCCATTGTGGCACCATGGGGACCCCCTTTTGTCACTGGGGCCCATTGTGACATCCCAACACCCCACTTTGTCCCCAGGGCTTATTGTGACACCATGGGGACCTCCCTTGTCCCCAGGGCCCACTGTGACATCCCATGACCCCCATTTGTCCCCAGTGCTATTGTCAAATCCTGGGGACCCCCTTTGTCCCCAGGGACCGTTGTGGCACCATGGGGAACCCCTTTGTCACTGGGGCCCATTGTGACATCCCAGGACCCACATTGTCCCCAGGACCCATTGTGACATCCTGGGGACCCCACTTGTCCCCAGGACCCATTGTGACACTATGGGGACCCCACCTTGTTCCCAGGGCCCATTGTGAAACCATCGACACCCCCCTTGTCCGCAGGGGTCATTGTGACATCCTGGGGACCCTCCTTGTCCCCAGAGCCCATTGTGACATCCAGGGGACCCCCTTTCTCCCCAGGGCCCATTGTGACATCGCAGGACCCCCCTGGTCCCCAGGGCCCATTGTGACATCCTGGGGATCCCCCTTTGTCCCCAGGGTCCATTGTGAAATCCTGGGCAACCCCATTGTCCCCAGGGCCCATTGTGACATCTGGGGGACCCCCTTTTCCCCAGGACCCATCGTGGCACCGTGGGGACCCTCCTTGTCACTTGGGCCCATTGTGACACCATGGGGACCTCCCCTTTGTTCCCAGTGCCCATTGTGACATCCTGCGGACCCCCCTTTGTCCCCAGGGCCCATTTTGACATTCAGGGGACCCCCATTGTTCCCAGGGCCCATTGTGACGTCCTGCGGAGCCCCCTCTGCTCCCAAGGCTCATTGTGACTTTCAGGGGATCCCCCCATGTACCCAGGGCTGATTGTGACGTTGTAGGGCCCCTCTTTGTCCCCAGGGCCCATTGTGACATCCTGGGGAACCCCCTTGTTCCCCGGGCCCATTGTGATGTCCCGGGACCCCCCATTGTCCCCATGGCCCATTGTGACATCCTGGGGATCCCTCCTTGTCCCCAGGGCCCATTGTGACGTCCCAGGACCCCCCATTGTCCCCAGGGCCTATTGTGACATCCTCTGCACCCCCTTGTCCCCAGGGCCCATTGTGACATTCAGGGGACACCTCTTTGTCCCCAGGGCCCATTGTGACATCCTGGGGACCCCCTCTTGTCCCCAGGGCCCATTGTGACGTCCCAGGACCCCCCATTGTCCCCAGGGCCCATTGTGACATCCTGGGGATCCCTCCTTGTCCCCAGGGCCCATTGTGACGTCCCAAGACCCCCCCATTGTCCCCAGGGCCCATTGTGACATTCAGGGCACCCCCTTTGTCACTGGGGCCCATTGTGACATCCTGGGGACCCCTCTTTGTCCTAAGGACCCATTGTGACGTCCCAGGACCCCCCATTGTCCCCAGGGTCCATTGTTACATCCTGGGGACCCCCTTGTCTTCAGGACCCATTATGACACCATGGGGACCCTCCTTGTCACTGGGGACCCATTGTGACACCATGGAGACCCCTCCTTGCCTCAGGGCCCATTGTGACATCCTGGGCATCCCCCTTTGTCACCCGGGACCATTGTAACACCGTGGGGACCCCCTTTGTCCCTAGGGCCTATTGTTACGTCCCAGGACCCCCCGTTGTTCCCAGGGCCCATTGTGACACCTTGGGGACCCCCTTGTCACTGGGGACCCATTGTGACACCATGGGGACCACCCCTTGTCCTCAGGGCCTATTGTGAACATCCTGGGGAACCTCCATTGTCCCCAGAGCCCATTGTGAGTTCCTGGGGACCCCCTTGTCCCCAGGTCCTCTTGTGACATCCTGGGGAGTCTCTTTGTCCCCAGGGCCCATTGTGACATCCTGGGGACCCCCTTTGTCCCCAGGGCCCATGGTGACATCCTGGGGACCTCCTTGTCCGCAGGACTCATCCTGGCACCGTGGGGACCTCCCTTGTCACTGGGGACCCTTTGTGACACCATGGGGACCTCCCATTGTCCTCAGGGCCCATTGAGACATCCTGGGGACCCCCTTTGTCACTGGGGACCCGTTGTGACATCCCAGGAACCCCATTGTCCCAAGGGCCCATTGTGACATCCTAGGGACCTCCCTTTGTCCCCAGGGCTCATTGTGGCACCATGGGGACCCCCTTTGCACTGTGTCACATTGTGATATCCAAGAACCCCACTTTGTCCCCAAGGCCCATTTTGACATCCTGGGGACCCCCTTTCTCCCCAGGGCCCATTGTGACATTCAGGGGACCCCCCCCTTGTCCCCAGGGCCCATTGTGACTTCCCAGGACCCCCCATTGTCCCTAGAGCCCATTGTGACATTCAGGGGACCCCCTTTGTCACTGGGGCCCATTGTGACATCCCAGGACCCCACATTGTCCCCAGGGCCCATTGTGACATTCAGGGGACACCCCCCTTGTCCCCAGGGCCCATTGTGACGTCCCAGGATTCCCCATTGTCCCCAGGGCCCATTGTGACATTCAGGGGACCCCCTTTGGCACTGGGGCCCATTATGACATCCCAGGACCCCACATTGTCCCCAGGGCCCATTGTGACATTCAGGGGTCCCCCCCTTGTCCCCAGGACCCATTGTGATGTCCCAGGACCCCTCATTGTCCCCACGGCCCATTGTGACATCCTGGGGACCCCCCTTTGTCACTGGGGCTCATTGAGACATCGTGGGGACCAACTTTGTCCCCAGGGCCCATTGTGACGTCCCAGGACCTCCCGTTGTCCCCAGTGTCCATTGTGACATCCGAGGAGCCCACTTTGTCCCCAGGACCCATTTTGATATTGAGGGGAACCACGTTTGTCCCCAGGGCCCATTGTGACACCATGGGAACCCCCCCTTGTCACTGGGGACCCATTGTGACACCATGGAGACCCCTGCTTGTCCTCAGGGTCCATTGTGACATCTTGGGCACCTCCCATTGTCCCCAGGACCCATTGTGACATCCTGGGGACCCCCTTGCTCCCAGGGCCCATTGTGGCACCATGTGGACATCCCCTTTGTCCCCAGGGCCCATTGTGACATTCCAGGACCCCCCATTGTCCCCAGGGCCCATTGTGACATCCACTGCACCCCCTTGTCCCCAGGGCCCATTGTGACATTCAGTGGACCCCTCTTTGTCCCCAGGGCCCATTGTGACATCCTGGGGACCCCCCCTTGTCACTGGGGCACATTGTGACGTCCCAGGACCCCCCATTGTCCCCAGGGCCCATTGTGACATCCTGGGGATCCCTCCTTGTCCTCAGGGCCCATTGTGACGTCTTAGGACCCCCCATTGTCCCCAGGGCCCATTGTGACATTCAGGGGACGCCTCTTTGAAACCCAGGGCACATTGTGACATCCTGGGGACCCCGCCTTGTCCCCACAGCCCATTGTGACGTCCCAGGACCCCCCATTGTTCCCAGGGCCCATTGTGACATCCTGGGGATCCCTCCTTGTCCCCAGGGCCCATTGTGACATCCTGGGTACCACCCTTGTCTGCAGGGCTCATTGTGACGTCCCAGGACCCCCCATTGTCCCCAGGACCCATTGTGACATCCTGGGGATCCCTCCTTGTCACTGGGGCCCATTGTGACGTCCCAAGACCCCCCCATTGTCCCTAGGGCCCATTGTGACATTCAGGGCACCCCCTTTGTCACTGGGGCCCATTGTGACATCCCAGGACCCCACATTGTCCCCAGGGCCCATTGTGACGTCCCAGGACCCTGCATTGTCCCCAGAGCCCATTGTGACATCCTGGAGACACCCTTTGTCCCCAGGACCCATTGTGACGTCCCAGGACCCCCCATTGTCCCCAGGGTTCGTTCTTACATCCTGGGGACCCCCTTGTCCCCAGGACCCATCGTGACACCATGGGGACCCTCCTTGTCACTGGGGACCCATTGTGACACCATGGAGACCCCTCCTTGCCTCAGGGCCCATTGTGACATCCTGGGAATCCCCCTTTGTCACCCGGGACCATTGTAACACCGTGGGGACCCCCTTTGTCCCTAGGGCCTATTGTTACGTCCCAGGACCCCCCGTTGTTCCCAGGGCCCATTGTGACACCTTGGGGACCCCCTTGTCACTGGGGACCCATTGTGACACCATGGGGACCACCCCTTGTCCTCAGGGCCTATTGTGAACATCCTGGGGAACCTCCATTGTCCCCAGAGCCCATTGTGAGTTCCTGGGGACCCCCTTGTCCCCAGGTCCCCTTGTGACATCCTGGGGAGTCTCTTTGTCCCCAGGGCCCATGGTGACATCCTGGGGACCTCCTTGTCCGCAGGACCCATCCTGGCACCGTGGGGACCTCCCTTGTCACTGGGGACCCTTTGTGACACCATGGGGACCTCCCATTGTCCTCAGGGCCCATTGAGACATCCTGGGGACCCCCTTTGTCACTGGGGACCCGTTGTGACATCCCAGGAACCCCATTGTCCCAAGGGCCCATTGTGACATCCTAGGGACCTCCCTTTGTCCCCAGGGCTCATTGTGGCACCATGGGGACCCCCTTTGCACTGTGTCACATTGTGATATCCAAGAACCCCACTTTGTCCCCAAGGCCCATTTTGACATCCTGGGGACCCCCTTTCTCCCCAGGGCCCATTGTGACATTCAGGGGACACCCCCCTTGTCCCCAGGGCCCATTGTGACTTCCCAGGACCCCCCATTGTCCCTAGAGCCCATTGTGACATTCAGGGGAACCCCTTTGTCACTGGGGCCCATTGTGACATCCCAGGACCCCACATTGTCCCCAGGGCCCATTGTGACATTCAGGGGACACCCCCCTTGTCCCCAGGGCCCATTGTGACGTCCCAGGATCCCCCATTGTCCCCAGGGCCCATTGTGACATTCAGGGGACCCCCTTTGGCACTGGGACCCATTGTGACATCCCAGGACCCCACATTGTCCCCAGGGCCCATTGTGACATTCAGGGGTCCCCCCCTTGTCCCCAGGACCCATTGTGATGTCCCAGGACCCCTCATTGTCCCCAGGGCCCATTGTGACATCCTGGGGATCCCTCCTTGTCCGCAGGGCCCATTGTGACGTCCCAGGACCCCCCATTGTCCCCAGGGCCCATTGTGACGTCCCAGGACCTCCCGTTGTCCCCAGGGCCCATTGTGACATTCCGGGGACCCCTGTTTGTTCCCAGGGCCCATTGTGACATCCTGGGGACCCCCTCTTGTCACTGGGGCCCATTGTGACGTCCCAGGACCCCCCATTGTTCCCAGGGCCCATTGTGACATTCAGGGGACCCCTCTTTGTCCCCAGGGCCCATTGTGAAGTCTAAGGACCCCCCATTGTCCCCAGGGCCCATTGTGACATCCTGGGGATCCCTCCTTGTCCCCACGGCCCATTGTGACATCCAAGGGACCCCCTTTGTCTCCAGGGCCCATTGTGACACCGTCGACACCCCCCTTTGTCCCCAGGGCCCATTGTGACGTCCTGGGGACCCCCCTTGTCCCCAGAGCCCATTGTGACATCCAGGGGACCCCCTCTTGTCCCCAGGGCCCATTGTGACGTCCCAGGACCCTCCATTGTCCCCAGGGCCAATTGTGACATCCTGGGGATCCCTCCTTGTCCCCAGGGCCCATTGTGACGTCCCAGGACCCCCCATTGTCCCCAGGACCCATTGTGACATTCAGGGGACCCCCTTTGTCACTGGGGCCCATTGTGACATCCCAGGACCCCACATTGTCCCCAGGGTCCATTGTGACATCCTGGGGACCCCACTTGTCCCCAGGACCCATTGTGACACTATGGGGACCCCCCCTTGTCCCCAGGGCCCATTGTGACGTCCTGGGTACCACCCTTGTCCGCAGGGCTCATTGTGACGTCTCAGGACCCCCCATTGTCCCCAGGGCCCATTGTGACATTCAGGGGACCCCTGTTTGTCCCCAGGGCCCATTGTGACGTCCTGGGTACCACCCTTGTCCGCAGGGCCCATTGTGACGTCCCAGGACCCCCCATTGTCCCCAGGGCCCATTGTGACATCCTCGGCACCCCCTTGTCCCCAGGGCCCATTGTGACATTCAGGGGACCCCTGTTTGTCCCCAGGGCCCATTGTGACATCCTGGGGACCCCCTCTTGTCACTGGGGCCCATTGTGACGTCCCAGGACCCCCCATTTTCCCCAGGGCCCATTGTGACATTCAGGGGACCCCTCTTTGTCCCCAGGGGCCATTGTGACGTCTAACGACCCCCCATTGTCCCCAGGGCCCATTGTGACGTCCCAGGACCCCCCATTGTCCCCAGGACCCATTGTGACATTCAGGGGACCCCCCCTTGTCCCCAGGGCCCATTGTGACATCCTGGGGATCCCTCGTTGTCCCCAGGGCCCATTGTGACGTCCCAGCACCCCCCATTGTCCCCAGGACCTACTGTGACATTCAGGGGAGCCCCTTTGTCACTGGGGCCCATTGTGACACCATGGAGACCCCCGCTTGTCCTCAGGGTCCATTGTGACATCCTGGGCACCCCCCATTTTCCCCAGGACCCATTGTGACATCCTGGCCACCCCCTTGCTCCCAGGGCCCGTTGTGGCACCATGGGGATACCCCCTTTGTCCCCAGGGCCCATTGTGACATCCCAGGACCCCCCTTTGTCCCCAGGGCCATTGTGAAATCCTGGGGACCCCTTTTGTCCCCGGGGCCCATTGTGGCACCATGGGGAACCCCTTTGTCACTGGGGACCATTGTGACATTCCAGGATTCCACTTTGTCCCCAGGGCTCGTTCTGACACCTTGGGGACTCCCATTGTCCCCAGGGCCCATTGTGACATCCCAGGACCCCACTTTGTCCCCAGGGCTTATTGTGACATCTGGGGGACGCCCTTGTCCCCAGGACCCATTGTGGCACCATGGGGACCCTCCTTGTCACTTGGGCCCATTGTGACACCATGGGGACCCACCCTTAGTCCCCAGTGCCCATTGTGACATCCTGCGGACCCCCCGTTGTCCCCAGGGCCCATTGTGACATTCAGGGGACCCACCATTGTCCTCAGGGCCCATTGTGACGTCCCAGGACCCCCCATTGTGCCCAGTGACCATTGTGACACCGTGGGTACCACCCTTGTCCGCACGGCCCATTGTGACATCCTAGGGACACCCCCTTGTCTCCAGGGCCCATTGTGACATCCTGGGAATCCCTCCTTGTCCCCAGGGCCCATTTTGACATTCAGGGGACCCCCCATTGTCCCCAGGGCCCATTGTGACATCCTCTGCACCCCCTTGTCCCCAGGGCCCATTGTGACATTCAGGGGACCCCTCTTTGTCCTCAGGGCCCATTGTGACATCCTGGGGACCCCCCCTTGTCACTGGGGCCCATTGTGACGTCCCAGGACCTCCCATTGTCCCCAGGACCTATTGTGACATTCAGGGGAGCCCCTTTGTCACTGGGGCCCATTGTGACACCATGGAGACCCCCGCTTGTCCTCAGGGTCCATTGTGACATCCTGGGCACCCCCCATTTTCCCCAGGACCCATTGTGACATCCTGGCCACCCCCTTGCTCCCAGGGCCCGTTGTGGCACCATGGGGACACCCCCTTTGTCCCCAGGACCCATTGTGACATCCCAGGACCCCCCTTTGTCCCCAGGGCCATTGTAGCACCATGGGGACCCCCTTTGACCCCAGGGCCCATTGTGGCACCATGGCAACCCCTTTTGTCCCCAGGGCCCATTGTGACATTCTTGGACCCCACTTTGTCCCCAGGGCCTATTGTGACACCATGGGGACCCCTCCTTGTCACTGGGGACCCATTGTGACACCATGGGGACCCCCCCTTGTCCTCAGGACTCATTCTCACATCCTGGACACCCCCCATTGTCCCCAGGGCCCATTCTGACATCCACTGCACCCCCTTGTCCCCAGGGCCCATTGTGACATTCAGGGGACCCCTCTTTGTCCCCAGGGCCCATTGTGACATCCTGGGGACCCCCCCTTGTCCCCAGGGCTCATTGAGACGTCCCAGGACCCCCCACTATCCCCAGGGCCCATTGTGACATTCAGGGGACCCCCTTTGTCCCCAGGGCCCATTCTGATACCGTGGGGACCTCCCATTGTCCCTAGGGCCCATTGTGACATGCTGGGGACGCTCTTTGTCCACAGGGCCCATTGTGACATCCTGGGGACCCTCCTTGTCCCCAGAGCCCATTGTGACATCCAGGGGACCCCCTTTGTCCCCAGGGCCCATTGTGGCACCATGAGGACCCTCTTTGTCACTGGGGCCCATTGTGACATCCCAGGACCCCCCTTTGTCCCCAGAGCCCATTGTGACATCACAGGACCCCCCTTTGTCCCCAGTGCTATTGTGAAATCCTGGGGACCCCTTTTGTCCCCAGGGCCCTATTGTGACACCGTGGGGAACCCCTTTGTCACTGGGGCCATTGTGACATTCCAGGATTTCACTTTGTCCCCAGGGCTCGTTCTGACACCTTGGGGACTCCCATTGTCCCCAGGGCCCATTGTGACATCCTGGGCAACCCCATTGTCCCCAGGGCCCATTGTGACATCCTGGGGACCCCCATTGTCCCCAAGGCCCATTGTGACATTCCAGGACCCCCCATTGTCCCCAGGGCCCATTGTGACATCCACTGCACCCCCTTGTCCCCAGGGCCCATTGTGACATTCAGGGGACCCCTCTTTGTCCCCAGAGCCCATTGTGACATCCTGGGGATCCCTCCTTGTCCCCAGGGCCCATTGTGACATCCCAGGACCCCCCATTGTCCCCAGGACCCATTGTGACATTCAGGGGGCCCCTTTGTCACTGGGGCCCATTGTGACATCCCAGGACCCCACATTGTCCCCAGGACACATTGTGACATGCTGGGGACGCTCTTTGTCCCCAGGGCCCATTGTGACATCCCAGGACCCCCCATTGTCCCCAGGGCCCATTGTGACATCCTGGGGATCCCTCCTTGTCCCCAGGGCCCATTGTGACATCCCAGGACCCCCCATTGTCCCCAGGACCCATTGTGACATTCAGGGGGCCCCTTTGTCACTGGGGCCCATTGTGACATCCCAGGACCCCACATTGTCCCCAGGACACATTGTGACATGCTGGGGACGCTCTTTGTCCCCAGGGCCCATTGTGACATCCTGGGGACCCTCCTTGTCCCCAGAGCCCACTCTGACATCCAGGGGACCCCCTTTGTCCCCAGGGCCCATTGTGGCACCATAGGGACCCCCTTTGTCACTGGGGCCCATTGTGACATCCCAGGACACCCCCTGGTCCCCAGGCCCCATTGTGACATCCTGGGGACCCCCTTTGTCCCAGGACTTCATTGTTACATCCTGGTGACCCCCCTTGTCCTCAGGGTCCATTGTGACAGCCCAGGACCTTACATTGTCCCCAGGGCCCATTGTGATATCTGGGGGACCCCCTTGTCCCCAGGGCCCATTGTGACATCCCAGGACCCCCCATTGTCCCCAGGGCCCGTTGTGACATCCCAGGACCCCCATTGTCCCCAGGGCCCATTGTGACATCCCAGGACCCCCCATTGTCCCCAGGGCCCATTGTGACATCCTCGGCACCCCTTTGTCCCCCGGGCCCATTGTGACATCCTGGGGACCCCCCCTTGTCCCCAGGGCCCATTGTGACGTCCCAGGACCCCCCATTGTCCCCAGGGGCCATTGTGACATCCTAGGGATCCCTCCTTGTCCCCAGGGCCCATTGTGACATTCAGGAGACCCCTCTTTGTCCCTAGGGCCCATTGTGACATCCTGGGGATCCCTCCTTGTCCCCAGGACCCATTGTGACGTCCCAGGATCCCCATTGTCCCCAGGACCTATTGTGACTTTCAGGGGACCCCCTTTGTCACTGGGGCCCATTGTGACACCATGGAGACCCCCGCTTGTCCCCAGGGCCCATTGTGACATCCCAGGACCCCCCTTTGTCCCCAGGGCCCATTGTAGCACCATGGGGACCCCCTTTGACCCCAGGGCCCATTGTGGCACCATGGCAACCCCTTTTGTCCCCAGGGCCCATTGTGACATTCTTGGACCCCACTTTGTCCCCAGGACCTATTGTGACACCATGGGGACCCCTCCTTGTCACTGGGGACCCATTGTGACACCATGGGGACCCCCCCTTGTCCTCAGGACTCATTCTCACATCCTGGACACCCCCCATTGTCCCCAGGGCCCATTGTGACATCCACTGCACCCCATTGTCCCCAGGGCCCATTGTGACATTCAGGGGACCCCTCTTTGTCCCCAGGGCCCATTGTGACATGCTGGGGACGCTCTTTGTCCCCAGGGCCCATTGTGACATCCTGGGGACCCTCCTTGTCCCCAGAGCCCATTGTGACATCCAGGGGACCCCCTTTGTCCCCAGGGCCCATTGTGGCACCATGAGGACCCTCTTTGTCACTGGGCCCCATTGTGACATCCCAGGACCCCCCTTTGTCCCCAGGGCCCATTGTGACATCCCAGGACCCCACTTTGTCCCCAGGGCTTATTGTGACACCATGGGGATCTCCCTTGTCCCCAGGGCCCATTGTGACATCCCATGACCCCCCTTTGTCCCCAGTGCTATTGTGAAATCCTGGGGACCCCTTTTGTCCCCAGGGCCCATTGTGGCACCATGGGGAACCCCTTTGTCACTGGGGGCCATTGTGACATCCCAGGATTCCACTTTGTCCCCAGGGCTCGTTCTGACACCTTGGGGACTCCCATTGTCCCCAGGGCCCATTGTGACATCCTGGGCAACCCCATTGTCCCCAGGGCCCATTGTGACATCTGGGGGACGCCCTTGTCCCCAGGACCCATCGTGGCACCGTGGGGACCCTCCTTGTCACTTGGGCCCATTGTGACACCATGGGGACCCCCCCTTTATCCCCAGTGCCCATTGTGACATCCTGGGGATCCCTCCTTGTCCCCAGGGCCCATTGTGACGTCCCAGGACCCCCCATTGTCCCCAGGACCCATTGTGACATTCAGGGGACCCCCTTTGTCTCTGGGGCCCATTGTGAAATCCCAGGACCCCACATTGTCCCCAGGGCCCTTGTGACATCCTGGGGACCCCACTTGGGGACCCCACTTGTCCCCAGGACCCATTGTGACACTATAGGGACCCCCCCTTGTGCCCAGTGACCATTGTGACACCGTGGGTACCACCCTTGTCCGCAGGGCCCATTGTGACATCCTGGGGACACCCCCTTGTCTCCAGGGCCCATTGTGACATCCTGGGAATCCCTCCTTGTCCCCAGGGCCCATTTTGACATTCAGGGGACCCCCCATTGTCACCAGGACCCATTGTGACATCCTCGGCACCCCCTTGTCCACAGGGCCCATTGTGACATTCAGGGGACCCCACATTGTCCCCAGGGCCCATTGTGACATCCTGTGGACCCCACTTGTCCCCAGGACTCATTGTGACACTATGGGGACCCCCCCTTGTGCCCAGGGCCCATTGTGACACTGTGGGTACCACCCTTGTCTGCAGGGCTCATTGTTTCATCCCAGGACCCCCCATTGTCCCCAGGGCCCATTGTGACATTCAGGGGACCCCCTTTGTCCCCAGGGCCCATTGTGGCACCATAGGGACCCCCTTTGTCACTAGGGCCCATTGTGACATCCCAGGACCCCCCCTAGTCCCCAGGGCCCATTGTGACATCCTGGGGACGCTCTTTGTCCCCAGGGCCCATTGTGACACTATGGGGACCCTCCTTGTCCCCAGAGCACATTGTGACATCCAGGGGACCCCCTTTGTCCCCAGGGCCCATTGTGGCACCATAGGGACCCCCTTTGTCACTGGGGCCCATTGTGACATCCCAGGACCCCCCCTGGTCCCCAGGCCCCATTGTGACATCCTGGGGACCCCCCTTGTCCTCAGGGTCCATTGTGACACCCCAGGATCTTACATTGTCCACAGGGCCCATTGTGATATCTCGGGGAACCCCTTGTTCCCAAGGCCCTTTGTGACATCCTGGGTACCCACCCTTGTCCCCAGGGCCCATTATGACATCCCAGGACCCCCCATTGTCCCCAGGGCCCATTGTGACATCCTCGGCACCCCCTTGTCCCCAGGGCCCATTGTGACGTCTCACGACCCCCCATTGTCCCCAGGGCCCATTGTGACATCCTGGGGATCCCTCCTTGTCCCCAGGGCCCATTGTGATGTCCCAGGACCCCCCATTGTCCCCAGGGCCCATTGTGACATCCTCTGCACCCCCTTGTCCCCAGGGCCCATTGTGACATTCAGGGGACCCCTCTTTGTCCCCAGGGCCCATTGTGACATCCTGGGGATCCCTCCTTGTCCCCAGGGCCCATTGTGACGTCCCAGGAACCCCCATTGTCCCCAGGACCTATTGTGACATTCAGGGGAGCCCCTTTGTCACTGGGGCCCATTGTGACACCATGGAGACCCCCGCTTGTCCTCAGGGTCCATTGTGACATCCTGGGCACCCCCCATTTTCCCCAGAACCCATTGTGACATCCTGGCCACCCCCTTGCTCCCAGGGCCCGTTGTGGCACCATGGGGACACCCCCTTTGTCCCCAGGGCCCATTGTGACATCCCAGGACCCCCCTTTGTCCCCAGGGCCATTGTAGCACCATGGGGACCCCCTTTGACCTCAGGGCCCATTGTGGCACCATGGGTACCACACTTGTCTGCAGGGCTCATTGTGACATCCCAGGACCCCCCATTGTCCCCAGGGCCCATTGTGATATTCAGGGGACCCCCTTTTGTCCCCAGGGCCCATTCTGATACCGTGGGGACCCCCTTTGTCCCCAGGGCCCATTGTGACATCCTGGGGACGCTCTTTGTCCCCAGGGCCCATTGTGACATCCTGGGGACCCTCCTTGTCCCCAGAGCCCATTGTGACATCCAGGGGACCCCCTTTGTCCCCAGGGCCCATTGTGGCACCATAGGGACCCCCTTTGTCACTGGGGCCCATTGTGACATCCTGGGGACCCCCCCTGGTCCCCAGGCCCCATTGTGACATCCTGGGGACCCCCTTTGTCCCAAGACTTCATTGTGACATCCTAGGGACCCCCCTTGTCCTCAGGGTCCATTGTGACAGCCCAGGACCTTACATTGTCCCCAGGGCCCATTGTGATATCTGGGGGACCCCCTTGTTCCCAAGGCCCATTGTGACATCCTGGGGACCCACCCTTGTCCCCAGGGCCCATTGTGACATCCCAGGACCCCCCATTGTCCCCAGGGCCCATTGTGACATCCTGGGGATCCCTCCTTGTCCCCAGGGCCCATTGTGACATCCTGGGGATCCCTCCTTGTCTCCAGGGCCCATTGTGATGTCCCAGGACCCCCCATTGTCCCCAGGGCCCATTGTGACATCCTCTGCACCCCCTTGTCCCCAGGGCCCATTGTGACATTCAGGGGATCCCTCCTTGTCCGCAGGGCCCATTGTGACGTCCCAGGATCCCCATTGTCCCCAGGACCTATTGTGACATTCAGGGGACCCCCTTTGTCACTGGGGCCCATTGTGACACCATGGAGACCCCCGATTGTCCTCAGGGTCCATTGTGACATCCTGGGCACCCCCCATTTTCCCCAGGACCCATTGTGACATCCTGGCCATCCCCTTGCTCCCAGGGCCCATTGTGACATCCCAGGACCCCCCTTTGTCCCCAGGGCCCATTGTAGCACCATGGGGACCCCCTTTGTCCCCAGGGCCCATTGTGACATCCCAGGACCCCCCTTTGTCCCCAGGGCCCATTGTAGCACCATGGGGACCCCCTTTGACCCCAGGGCCCATTGTGGCACCATGGCAACGCCTTTTGTCCCCAGGGCCCATTGTGACATTCTTGGACCCCACTTTGTCCCCAGGGCCTATTGTGACACCATGGGGACCCCTCCTTGTCACTGGGGACCCATTGTGACACCATGGGGACCCCCACTTGTCCTCAGGACTCATTCTCACATCCTGGACACCCCCCATTGTCCCCAGGGCCCCATTGTGACATTCAGGGGACCCCTCTTTGTCCCCAGGGCCCATTGTGACATCCTGGGGACCCCCCCTTGTCCCCAGGGCCCATTGAGACGTCCCAGGACCCGACATTGTCCCCAGGACCCATTGTGACATCCTCTGCATTCCCTTGTCCCCAGGGCCCATTGTGACGTCCCAGGACCCCCCCTTGTCCCCAGGGCCCATTGTGACGTCCCAGGACCCCCCTTTGTCCCCAGGGCCCATACTGATATTGTGGGGACCCCCTTTGTCCCCAGGGCCCATTGTGACATGCTGGGGACCCTCCTTGTCCCCAGAGCCCATTGTGACATCCAGGGGACCCCCTTTGTCCCCAGGGCCCATTGTGGCAGCATGAGGACCCTCTTTGTCACTGGAGCCCATTGTGACATCCCCTGACCCCCCTTTATCCCCAGTGCTATTGTGAAATCCTGGGGACCCCTTTTGTCCCCACGGCCCATTGTGACACCATGGGGAACCCCTTTGTCACTGGGGGCCATTGTGACATTCCAGGATTCCACTTTGTCCCCAGGGCTCGTTCTGACACCTTGGGGACTCCCATTGTCCCCAGGGCCCATTGTGACATCCTGGGCAACCCCATTGTCCCCAGGGCCCATTGTGACATCTGGGGGACGCCCTTGTCCCCAGGACCCATCGTGGCACCGTGGGGACCCTCCTTGTCACTTGGGCCCATTGTGACACCATGGGGACGCCCCCCTTTGTCCCCAGTGCCCATTGTGACATCCTGCGGACCCCCCTTTGTCCCCAGGGCCCATTGTGACATTCAGGGGACCCACCATTGTCCTCAGGGCCCATTGTGACATCCCAGGACCCCCCATTGTCCCCAGGGCCCATTGTGACATCCTCGGCACCCCCTTGTGCCCAGGGCCCATTGTGACATTCAGGGGACCCCTCTTTGTCCCCAGGGCCCATTGTGACGTCCTGGGGACCCCCCCTTGTCCCCAGGGCCCATTGTGACGTCCCAGGACCCGCCATTGTCCCCAGGACCCATTGTGACATCCTGGGGATCCCTGCTTGTCCCCAGGGCCCATTGTGACGTCCCAGGACCCCCCATTGTCCCCAGGGCCCATTGTGACATTCAGGGGCCCCCGTTTGTCACGGGGGCCCATTGTGACATCCCAGGACCCCACATTGTCCCCAGGGCCCATTGTGACTTTCAGGGGACCCCACTTGTCCCCAGGACCCATTGTGACACTATAGGGACCCCCCCTTGTCCCAGTGACCATTGTGACACCGTGGGTACCACCCTTGTCCCCAGGGCCCATCGTGACGTGCCAGGACCCCCATTTTCCCCAGGGCCCATTGTGACATCCTCGGCACCCCCTTGTCCCCAGGGCCCATTGTGACATTCAGGGGACCCCTCTTTGTCCCCAGGGCCCACTGTGACATCCTGGGGACCCCCCCTTGTTCCCAGGGCCCACTGTGACGTCCCAGGACCCGCCATTGTCCCCAGGGCCCTGTGTGACATCCTGGGGTGCCCTCCTTGTCCCCAGGGCCCATTGTGACGTCCCAGGACCCCCATCGTCCCCAGAGCCCATTGTGACATCCAGGGGACCCCCTTTGTCACTGGGGCCCATTGTGGCACCATGAGGACCCTCTTTGTCACTGGGGCCCATTGTGACATCCCAGGACCCCCCCTGGTCCCCAGGGCCCATTGTGACATCTGGGGGACCCCCCTTGTCCTCAGGGTCCATTGTGACAGCCCAGGACCTTACTTTGTCCCCAGGGCCCATTGCGATATCTGGGGGACCCCCTTGTCCCCAGAGCCCATTGTGACACCATGGGGACCCCCCTTTGTCCCCAGGGCCCATTGTGACATCCTGGGGTCCCCCCTTTGTCCCCAGGGCCCATTGAAATGTCCCAGGACCACCCTTTGTCCCCAGGGCTTATTGTGACACCATGGGGATCTCCCTTGTCCCCAGGGCCCATTGTGACATCCCACGACCCCCCTTTGTTCCCAGTGCTATTGTGAAATCCTGGGGACCCCTTTTGTCCCCAGGGCCCATTGTGACACCATGGGGAGCGCCTTTGTCACTGGGGGCCATTGTGACATTCCAGGATTCCACTTTGTCCCCAGGGCTCGTTCTGAACACCTTGGGGCCTCCCATTGTCCCCAGGGCCCATTGTGACATCTGGGGGACGCCCTTGTCCCCAGGACCCATCGTGGCACCGTGGGGACCCTCCTTGTCACTTGGGCCCATTGTGACACCATGGGGACCCCCCCTTTATCCCCAGTGCCCATTGTGACATCCTGCGGACCCCCCTTTGTCCCCAGGGCCCATTTTGACATTCAGGGGACCCACCATTGTCCTCAGGGCCCATTGTGAGGTCCCAGGACCCCCCATTGTCCCCAGGGCCCATTGTGACATTCTCGGCACCCCCTTGTCCCCAGGGTCCATTGTGACACTATGGGGACCCCCCCTTGTGCCCAGGGCCCATTGTGACACCGTGGGTACCACCCTTGTCCCCAGGGCTCATTGTGACATCCCAGGACCCCCCATTGTCCCCAGGGCCCATTGTGACGTTCAGGGGACCCCCCTTGTCCCCAGGGCCCATTCTGACACCGTGGGGACCCCCTTTGTCCCCAGGGCCCATTGTGACATCCTGGGGACCCCCTTTGTCCCAAGATTTCATTGTGACATCCTGGGGTCCCCCCTTGTCCTCAGGGTCCATTGTGACAGCCCAGGACCTTACATTGTCCCCAGGGCCCATTGTGATATCTGGGGGACCCCCTTGTTCCCAATGCCCATTGTGACATCCTGGGGACCCCACCTTGTCCCCAGGGCCCATTGTGACATCCCAGGACCCCCCATTGTCCCCAGGGCCCATTGTGACATCCTCGGCACGCCCTTGTCCCCAGTGCCCATTGTGACATCCTGGGGACCCCCCCTTGTCCCCAGGGCCCATTGTGACGTCCCAGGACCCCCCATTGTCCCCAGGGCCCATTGTGACATCCTGGGGATCCCTCCTTGTCCCCAGGGCCCATTGTGATGTCCCAGGACCCCCCATTGTCTCCAGGGCCCATCGTGACATCCTCTGCACCCCCTTGTCCCCAGGGCCCATTGTGACATTCAGGGGACCCCTCTTTGTCCCCAGGGCCCATTGTGACATCCTGGGGACCCCCCCTTGTCCCCAGGGCCCATTGTGACGTCCCAGGACCCCCCATTGTCCCCAGGGCCCATTGTGACATCCTGGGGATCCCTCCTTGTCCCCAGGGCCCATTGTGACGTCCCAGGACCCCCTATTGTCCCCACGACCTATTGTGACATTCAGGGGCCCCCCTTTGTCACTGGGGCCCATTGTGACACCATGGAGACCCCCGCTTGTCCTCAGGGTCCATTGTGACATCCTGGGCACCCCCCATTTTCCCCAGGACCCGTTGTGACATCCTGGCCATCCCCTTCCTCCCAGGGCCCGTTGTGGCACCATGGGGACACCCCCTTTGTCCCCAGGGCTCATTGTGACATCCCAGGACCCCCCTTTGTCCCCAGGGCCCATTGTAGCACCATGGGGAGCCCCTTTGACCCCAGGGCCCATTGTGGCACTATGGCAACCCCTTTTGTCCCCAGGGCCCATTGTGACATTCTTGGACCCCACTTTATCCCCAGGGCCTATTGTGACACCATGGGGACCCCCCCTTGTCCTCATGACTCATTCTGACATCCTGGATGCCCCCCATTGTCCCCAGGGCCCATTGTGACATCCACTGCACCCCCCTGTCCCCAGGGCCCATTGTGACATTCAGGGGACCCCTCTTTGTTCCCAGGGGCCATTGTGACATCCTGGGGACCCCCCCTTGTCCCCAGGGCCCATTGTGACGTCCCAGGACCCCGCATTGTCCCCAGGACCCATTGTGACATTCAGGGGACCCCCTTTGTCACTGGGGCCCATTGTGCAATCCCAGGACCCCACATTGTCCCCAGGGCCCATTGTGACATCCTGGGGACCCCCCCTTTGTCCCCAGTGCCCATTGTGACATCCTGCGGACCCCCCTTTGTCCCCAGGGCCCATTTTGACATTCAGGGGACCCACCATTGTCCTCAGGGACCATTGTGACGTCCCAGGACCCCCCATTGTCCCCAGGACCCATTGTGACACTATGGGGACCCCCCGTTGTGCCCAGGGCCCATTGTGACACTATGGGGACCCCCCCTTGTGCCCAGGGCCCATTGTGACACTGTGGGTACCACCCTTGTCCCCAGGGCTCATTGTGACATCCCAGGACCCCCCATTGTCCCCAGGGCCCATTGTGACATTCAGGGGACCCCCCTTGTCCCCAGGGCCCATTCTGATACCGTGGGGACCCCCTTTGTCCCCAGGGCCCATTGTGACATCCTGGGGACCCCCTTTGTCCCCAGGGCCCATTGTGGCACCATAGGGACCCCCTTTGTCACTGGGGCCCATTGTGAGATTCCAGGACCCCCGCTTTGTCCCCAGGGCCCATTGTGACATCCTGGGGACCCCCTTTGTCCCAAGACTTCATTGTGACATCCTGGGGACCCCCCTTGTCCTCAGGGTCCATTGTGACAGCCCAGGACCTTACATTGTCCCCAGGGCCCATTGTGATATCTGGGGGACCCCCTTGTTCCCAAGGCCCATTGTGATACCCTGGGGACTCCCATTGTCTTCAGGGCCCATTGTGACATCCCAGGACCCCCCATTGTCCCCAGGGCCCATTGTGACATCCTCTGCACCCCCTTGTCCCCAGGGCCCATTGTGACATTCAGGGGACCCCTCTTTTTCCCCAGGGCCCATTGTGACATCCTGGGGACCCCCCCTTGTCCCCAGGGCCCATTGTGACGTCCCAGGACCCCCCATTGTCCCCAGGACCCATTGTGACACTATGGGGACCCCCTGTTGTGCCCAGGGCCCATTGTGACACCGTGGGTACCACCCTTGTCCGCAGGGCTCATTGAGACATCCCAGGACCCCCCTTTGTCCCCAGGGCCCATTCTGATACCGTGGGGACCCCCTTTGTCCCCAGGGCCCATTGTGACATGCTGGGGACGCTCTTTGTCCCCAGGGCCCATTGTGACATCCTGGGGACCCCCCCTTGTCCCCAGGGCCCATTGTGACATCCCAGGACCCCCCATTGTCCCCAGGGCCCATTGTGATATGGTGGGGAGCCCTCTTTGTCCCCAGGGCCCATTGTGAAATTCAGGGGACCCCAACTTGTCCCCAGGGCCCATTGTGACATCCTGGGGACCCCATTGTCACCAGAGCCCATTGTGATATCCTGGCGACCGCCCTTTGTCCCCAGGGCCATTGTGACATCCTGGGTCCCCCTTTGTCCCTGTCGAGGGTTAAGATTGCGGGGTGACAATCAAACCCTGGCAGATGTGTTGTCAACCTCCTCTCCCCCCAACTCCCCCTTCTGCCCCTCCCTCTCCCCCCTTCCCACTCAGCACAGGCGATCGGGAGGGGAAGAAGCACAGAGGGGAGAGAGCTGGAAAAGTTCAAGATGTTTTACTGATGCTACTGATGAGAACAGAGAAAATAATACAAATATACAAAACCCATCTTGTAAGTCTGAGCAACTGCAGAGCCAGCACCCAAAGTCCTGGATCAGACTCTGCAGCCAACCGGAGCTGGATTCAGTCTCTCACTGGCCTCCGTTCGCAGGGACGACCAGCAAGGTCCTCTCCTGATGTCGGCCATGAGCAGAAGGGAAGGAAAAAGGCAAAGGGGAAGGGAAAAGGGACGAGATCCTCGTGATCTCCCACTTTTATATGAAGTATTCACGTGAATGGAATGTTATTCACCGTTGGTCAGTCTCTCGATCACCAGTTTCTCGTTGCCCCTCTCGCGAGATGTCCATCTGTGCTTGTCAATAAGTTTGCATTCCCTTGCTGGGTTTAACCAAAACATGTGTCTGGTTCTCCAGGAAAATGCAGCTGACATGAAGGCTTTGGCTGACAGGCAAATTCACTAAAAGAGAAACTTGTTTTTACCAAAACCAGGACATTCCACCCCTTATCATATGACATTCACTGAATACTTAAACCTTATCAATACAATCTATCAATACAATCTAATTAATCACTACTACTATATATATATATATACATATGTACATATATACACAGGAGTAATTAATCAGTGGACCATCCTTTGAAAAGTTCATTAAGTTCATTTTGTCACCACAGTCTCCCAGGGCAGGGAAAATGGTCCAAGTGCATCTCATGACCCCTGTTGGTGGGTTAAGGACACCAACTTCCAAGAAGGTGTCGGGCGCCACTCGAAGAAGCCAGCGCTGGTTTCATCACCATTGTCTTGATCTGAAAGACACTTATTAAACATTGTTAGTGCGGCAATTCACATCGTACAGTTCAGCATTGCACATTTTCACCTAAAATCAAATCCCCTTGAGGTGCACACCGAACTTCTCCATCCTTCAGCATCACCCACCAGGTGCTGCCAGGTCCCTGGGCAAAAACAATCCCACGAATAGGTTTGCCTGTGCCTGAGGCAGGAGGAACCCAGACTGCCTTTCCTAAGATATTTTTCATGTGTACTACAGGGACTTTATCTCCTTCTACAGTCCATAGAATTTCTGATTGGGCAGGCCCGGCTCGATTGGTTGATCCCCTGGTGTTGACCAACCAAGTGGCTTTTGCTAAATGTGAATCCCAGTTTTTAAAGGCTCCACCACCAAGTGCCTTTAGTGTAGTTTTTAACAAACCATTGCACCTTTCAGTTTTCCCAGAGGCTGGTGCATGATATGGAATATGATACACCCACTCAATACCATGTTCTTTGGCCCAATTGTCTATAATACTGGTTTTGAAATGAGTACCATAGTCTGATTCAATTCTTTCTGGCGTACCCGGCCACCAAAGGACTTGCTTCTCAAGGCCCAAGATGGTATTTCGGGCTGTAGCAGGAGGTACGGCAGATGTTTCCAACCATCCAGTGGTTGCTTCCACCATTGTAAGTACATAACGCTTACCTTGGCGTGTTTCTGGAAGTGTAATATAATCAATCTGCCAAGCTTCTCCATACTTACACTTTAACCATCGCCCCCCACATAAGGACCCCCCATCTAAGGACCCCCCAGTTGTGCCCAGGGCTCATTGTAACATATCAGGACGCCCCATTGTCCCCAGGGCCCATTGTGACGTCCCAGGACCCCCCGTCATCCCCAGGGCCCATTGTGACATCCTGGGGACCTCCCTTTGTCCCCAGGGCCCATTGTGACACCGTGGGTATCCCCCTTGTCCCCAGGGCCCATTGTGACATCCTGGGGACCTCCAGTTGTCCCCAGGACCCATTGTGACAACCTGGGGACCAACCTTTGTCCCTAGGGCCCATTGTGACATTCCAGGACCCCCCATTGTCCCCAGAGCCCATTGTGACATCCTGGGGACCCCCATTGTCCCCAGGGCCCATTGTGACATTCAGGGGACAGCCTTTTTCCCAAGGGCCCATTGTGACATCCCAGGACCCCCCTTTATCCCCAGGGCCCATTGTGACATCCTGGAGACTCCCCTTGTCACTGGGGACCCATTGTGGCACCGTGGGGACCCCCCATTGTCCCCAGGGCCCATTGCGACATCTTGGGGAACCCCCTTTGTCCCCAGGGCCCATTGTGGCATCCGAGGACCCCCCTTTGTCCCCATGGCCCATTGTGACACCATGGGGACCCCCTTTGTCACTGGGGCCCATTGTGACATCCCAGGACCCCCTTTGTCCCCAGCTCCCATTGTGACAGTCAGGGGACCCCACTTTGTCCCCAGGGCCCATTGTGACATCCGGTGGACCCCGTTGTCCGCAGGGCCCATCGTGGAACCATGGGGACCCTCCTTGTCACTTGGGCCCATTGTGACACCATGGGGACCACCCCTTTCTCCCCAGAGCCCATTGTGACATCCTGGGAACCCCCATCGTCCCCAGGGCCCATTGTGACATTCAGGGGACAGCCTTTTTCCCAAGGGCCCATTGTGACACCGTCGGAACCCTCGTTGTCCCCAAGGCCCATTGTGATATCCTGGGGACCCTCTTGTCCCCAGGGCCCATAGTGGCACCCTGGAGACCCCCTCTTTCTTCCCAGTGCCCATTGTGACATCCCAGGACCCTCCATTGTCCTCAGGGCCCATTGTGACACCATGGGGACACCCCTTTGACTCTAGGGCCCATTGTCACATCCCAGGAGCCCCCTTTGTCCCCAGGGCCCATTGTGACCTCCTGGGGACCCCCCTTTGTCCCAAAGACCCATTGTGACATCTCAGGACCCCACTTGTCACTGGGGACCCATTGTGACAGCATGGGGACCACCCCTTGTCCTCAGGGCCCATTGTGACATCCTGGGCACACCTCATTGTCCCCAGGTCCCATTGTGACATCATGGGGACCGCCTCGTCCCTCTGGCCCATTGTGGCACCGTGGGGACCCCCCTTATCACTCGGGACCCATTGTGACACCATGGGGACCCCCTCTTTCTCCCCAGGGCTCATTGTGACATCCTGGGGACCCCCTTTGTCCCCAGGGCCCATTGTGGCACCATGGGGCCCCCTTTTGTCACTGTGGCCCAGTGTGACACCCCAGGACCCCAGTTTGTACCCAAGGCCCATTGTGACACCGTGGGGACCCCCTTTGTCACTGGGGCCCACTGTGGCACCATGGGGACCCCTTTGTCCCCAGGGCCCATTGGGGCAGCATGGGGACCCCTTTTGTCACTGTGGCCCAATGTGACATCCCAGGACCCCACTTTGTACCCAAGACCCATTGTGACACCGTGGGGACCCCCCTTGTCCCCAGAGCCCATTGTGACATCCTGGGGACGCCCTTTTTCCCCAGGACCCATTGTGGCACCATTGGGACCCCCTTTGTCACTGGGGCCCATTGTGACGTCCCAGGACCCCCCTTTGTCCCCAGGGCCCATTGTGACGTTCCCGGACCCCCCATGGTCCCCAGAGCCCATTGTGACATCCTGGGGACCCCCATTGTCCCCAGGGCCCATTTTGACATTCAGGGGACAGCCTTTGGCCCCAGGGCCCATTGTGACACCGTCGGGACCCCCGTTGTCCCCAGGGCCCATTGTGAAATCCTGGGGACCCCCATTGTCCCCAGGGCCCATTGTGACATCCTGGGGAACCCTTTGTCCCCAGGGCCCATTGTGACGTCCCAGGACCCCCCATTGTCCCCAGGGTCCATTGTGACATCCTGGGGACCCCTCTTTGTCCCCACGGCCCATTGTGAGATCCTGGGGGCCCCCTTGTCCCCAGGGCCCATTGTGACATCCTGAGGACCCCCTTTGTCCCCAGGGCCCATTGCAACATCTCCGGACCCCCCAATTGTCCCCAGGGCCCATTGTGGCACCATGGGGACCCCCATTGTCCCCAGGGGCCATTGTGACATCTCAGAACCCCCCAATTGTCCCCAGGGCCCATCAAGACATCATGGGGAACCCCTTGTCACCAGGGAGCCATTGTGACACCATGGGGACCCCCCCTTGTCCTGAGGGTCCATTGTGACATTGCAGGATTCCACTTTTTCCCCAGGGCCCGTTCTGACACTGTGGGTACCCCCATTGTCCCCAGGGCCCATTGTGTCACCCTGGGGATCCCCCATTATCCCCAGGTGCCATTGTGACGTCCCAGGACACCCCGTTATCCCCAGGGCCCATTGTGACATCCTGGGGACCCCCTTAGTCCCCAGAACCTATTGTGACATTGCAGGTCCCCCCTTGTCCCCAGGGCCCATTTTGAGATCCTGGGGACCCTCCTTTGTCCCCAGGGGCCATTGTGACATTCAGGCAACCCCTCTTTGTCCCCAGGGCCCATTGTGACACCATGGGGACCGCCTTTGTCGCCAGGGCCTATTGTGACATCCTGGGGACCCACTTTGTCCTGAGGGCCCATTTTGGCACCATGGGGACCCCCTTTGTCACTGGAGCCCATTGTGACATCCCAGGACCCCCTTTGTCCCCAGGTCCCATTCTGACATTCAGGGTACCCCACTTTGTCCCCAGGGCCCATTGTGACACCATGGGGTCCCCCCTTGTCCCCAGGGCCCATTTTGACATTCAGGAGACCCCACTTTGTCCCCAGGGCCCATTGTTGCATCCTGGGGACCCTCCCTTTTTCCCAGGGCACATTGTTACGTCCCAGGACCCCACTTTGTCCCCAGGGCCCATTGTGATGTTCCAGGACTCCCCATTGTCTCTAGGGCCCATTGAGACATCTTGGGGAACCCCCTTTGTCCCCAGGGCCCATTGTGACGCCATGGGGACCCCCTTTGTCACTGGGGCCCATTGTGACATCCCAGGACCCCCTTTGTCCCCAGGTCCCATTCTGACATTCAGGGCACCCCACTTTGTCCCCAGGGCCCACTGTGACATCCTAGGACCTCCCTATGTCCCCAGGGCCCATTGTGACATCCAGTGGACCCCGTTGTCCCCAGGGCCCATCGTGGAACCGTGGGGACCCTCCTTGTCACTTGGGCCCATTGTGACAGCATGGGGACCCCCTTTGTCCCCAGTGCCCATTGTGACATCCTGGGGACCCCACTTGTCCCCAGAACCCATTATCACATCCTGGGGACCCCTGTGTCCCCAGGGCCCATTGTGACATCCCAGGACCCCCCATTGTCCTCAGGGTGCATTGTGACATTCAGGGGACCCCCATTTGTCCCCAGGGCCCATTGTGACACCGTGGGGACCCCCTCTGTCCCCAGAGCCCATTGTGACATCCTGGGGAGCCCCCTTTGTCCCCAGGGCCCATTGTGACATTTCTGAACTCCCCACTGTCTCCAGGGCCCATTGTGAACATCCTGGGGACCCCTCTTTGTCCCCAGGGCCCATTGTGACATCCTGGGGAGCCCCCTTTGTCCCCAGGGCCCATTGTGACATCCTGGGTACCCCTATGTCCCCAGGGCCCATTGTGACGTCCCAGGACCCCCCATTGTCTCCAGGGCGCATTGTGACATTCAGGGGACCCCTCTTTGTCCCCAGGGCCCATTGTGACATCCTGGGGACCCCTTTGTCCCCAGAGCCCATTGTGACATCCTGGGGAGCCCCCTTTGTCTCCAGGGCCCATTGTGACATCCCAGGACCCCCCTTTTTCCCTAGGGCCCATTGTGCCGTCCCAGAACCCCTCATTGTCCCCAGGGCCCATTGTGACATCCCAGGACCCCCAATTGTCCCCAAGGCCCATTGTGGCACCATGGGGAACCCCCTTGTCACTGGCGATGCATTGTGACACAATGGGGACCCCCCCTTTGTCTCAGGTGCCCATTGTGACATCCTGGGGACCCCCTTTATCCCCAGGACTCATTGTGACGTCCCAGGACCCCTCATAGTCCCCAGAGGCCATTGTGACATCCTGGGGACCCCTCTTTCCCCCAGGGCCTAATGTGACATCCTGGGGACTCCTCTTTGTCCCCTGGGCCCATTATGACATCCTGGGCCCCCCGTTTGTCCCCAGGGCCCATTGTGACATCCTGGTGACTCCCTTTGTCCCCAGGGCCCATTGTGGCACCATGGGGACCCTCTTTGTCACTGGGGCCCATTGTGACATCCCAGGACCCCACTTTGTCTTAGAAGGTCACTGATCGGACTACTGGTGCATCCTGACTCTGCTTTCTCAATAAACATTGAAGAACACCTGGGGTTTGTTTGCTCCAAGGGAAAACTTCCCTGCCACGGTTCCTGGTTCCCGGTCCTGTTTCCCGGTCCGGTTTGGCTTCGCTATCAGAACAGCTGCTGCCTCCACAGCCGCGCTCAAAGTCCCCGTTGTGACACCGGGATGGCGGGAGAAGGGGGGTGGCGGGGGCGGCAGCGGCGGCGATTGGGGGGGGGCAGTCGGGGCTGGGCGGACAAGCGGCGGCTGCTGCGGCTCCTCAGGCAGCGACAGCAGCAGCGATCGGGGGGACGTGGGGGGCGGACAAGCGGCGGCTGCTGCGGCTCCTCAGGCAGCGACAGCAGCAGCGATCGGGGGGACGTGGGGGGCGGACAAGCGGCAGCTGCTGCGGCTCCTCAGGCAGCGACAGCAGCAGCGATCGGGGGGACGTGGGGGGGCGGACAAGCGGCGGCTGCTGCGGCTCCTCAGGCAGCGACAGCAGCAGCGATCGGGGGGACGTGGGGGGCGGACAAGCGGCGGCTGCTGCGGCTCCTCAGGCAGCGACAGCAGCAGCGATCGGGGGGACGTGGGGGGCGGACAAGCGGCGGCTCCTCCGGCCGCGGCCAGGACGTGGCTTCGCCGGCACCGGGGCCCGAGACCGCGCGCTGTGGGGCTGCGGGGCGGGTGTGGGGCCGGGGGTCTCCGGGGGTCCCGCAGCGGCCGCTGTGGGGCGGGATGGGGCGGCTGTGGAATTACCTGTGGGGCACTCATGGGGCTGCTGTAGGGCTCTTAAGAGGCATGTCTGGAGCACTTATGGGGCGACTATGGGGCAGGTGCTGGGCTGCTACAGCGGGACCTGTGGGGCAGCCATAGGGCTGCTATGGGGTTGGTTATGGGTCACAGATGGGAGGGGGCAGCTGGGTGTGGCCCCGCCTACATGGGGTGGGGTCAGTGCCGAGGGGCGGGTACTGAGAGGGCACGCCCACGGGGAGCCCCTCGGGGGGCGGAGCCTCTGTGTCACGCCCCATGGGAGGTGGTCTGGGGGCGGGCATTCTCTGGGGCACGCCCCCATGGGAGGAGCCTCTTGGGGTAGGGAGAGGGTGCGGTCAACATGGCACGGCCCCAAGGGGGCGTGGCTTAGCTCGGGAAGAGGTGGAGCCGAGAAGGGGCTGCGGGACCCGGCTCTCCAGGCGGCTCTGAGACGGAGCGGAGCGGGCCGGGCGGGGCCGGGCCGGGCACTCCCCGGGGCCTCGCAGAAACAGCGGCGCAGCGAGTCCGCTCCGGGCTCCAACGGTGCGCGCACGTGGCCGCCGAGAGCGCCCCGTGCACCTCGCAGCGCCCATTTCTGCGCATGCGCATTGGGAAGCCCTCGAGACAACCCTTCCCCCGCGGCCCGCCCCTTCTCTTCCCTCTCCGCAATCTGATTGGCCAGCTAAGCACGTCAATTTCCATTCTCTCCGCCTATCATCACCCGTCCCCGTTTGCCCCGCGCTGCGCTCTGATCCAGTGTCTATTTACACTTAAATACATTTAAACTTCCATTTTAACACTCAGGTATCTTTTCAAATTTACAGATTTTGACATATTTACAATTATATATATTTAGACTGGGATATCGATTTACATTTATTAATAAATTAAAGGTATGTATACGGGTGTGAGTGGATATATATAGATGATATTTATTACCTATTTAGACTATGTAACACGTAGTAATTATACAGAGCTCTGCCTACTCACACTTTTTTCTATTTTAAGTTCCTATCTAGATATTTTTTTCTTTTTCAAGTCCTTCACTTTTTAATCTACAAATAGATAAGATGTTTGTATTCTTAAAACCATCAACAGAAATTTTTTACATTCTAAAATCCTTTGTATAACAGAGTAGAAAAGGGGTTTTATTTTAAAATCATTTTATATCTACATGAATACCATTCTGCAATATATAAATACAAACGACAGACTTCTCTCTGTCTGAAATTCTCACGCTCATATTTACAGGGTTTAATAAGTTTTATCCTCCCCCAGGAATTTTCAGGCATTTTTGGACTGTGACCCCCTCTTTTCAGGGGGACTCCCTTTTGAGCCCCACATTGTGGGGGATCTGAGGGATTTTCTTGCAGTCAGTGAACATCGTATGGAACTGAACTGAACTGAACAGGGCTCTGAGGCCTCTGTGTCCTGCAAGAGAGCAGGAGAGCAGGAGCGGAGCAGCCCCCGTGTCTACGTGACTGTACAGCCTTCTTCAGTGTTGGAACCGAGCTGCTTCGCCTTCTGTTTGTCCACGTGCACACACACCATTCCTCACTGGAAAACAGGCAGAAACCTTCCCACACGCACCCAGGTCTGTGCACCCAGGCCTTGTCTATTCCTGTCGGGTTTGCTGGGCTCTGTCAGGCTCCTCTGGCTCTGTCGTGCTGTGACAGCCTCTGTCAGGCCCGGCCAGACTCCACTGTTCGCTGTCAGGCGCTGTCGGGATTTGTCGGCCCCTGTTGAGTTCTATCAGGCTCTGTCAAGCCCTGTTGGGCTCTGTCGCGCTTTGTCAGGCTCTGCCTGGCTTTATCATGTTCCATAAGTGCTCCAAAAACTGGATGCTCTTGCAATGCTTGTATTCACACAATTATCGCATATTCATTACAATTTGGGGGAATTTTTAGCATCAAACGCATCTGTAGTAAGAAAAAATGTCATAAACCTAGGGTTAGACTGAGGTTAATAATTTCATGGTCTTTGCTGCCATCTAGCGTCCCTTAAGAGAATGCACAGAACACACATTCGGAGGTGCCTGCAGGTATGTGCCTGTTCTTGGACGAACCTGTGCGCGAAAGCCTTAGTGCCTATAAACGTTGGTCTGTCCACATGTGAGTGCCTTGATGTCAGCTCCATTTATGCTAAAGCTGGAGCATCATCGTTCAGACGTGTGCGTGTGTGCAGTGTGCCAAACATCCACGCACGTGTTTACCCTCAAGCATGTCAGTACATTTCACGTACGCCTTTCTGTCAATAGATGGGACTGGGCACGCTTGTGGAAGTGTGCGTGTGTGTGGCCACGTGTTTGCTTACACATCAGTGTGTAGCTGCGTGTGCGTGCACGCGGTGCTGGGTGCACATACCTGGGTGCCCCACAGGTCCCGCTGTAGCAGCCCAGCACCTGCCCCATAGTCGCCCCATAAGTGCTCCAGACATGCCTCTTAAGACCCCTACAGCAGCCCCATGAGTGCCCCACAGGTAATTCCACAGCCGCCCCATCCCGCCCCACAGCGGCCGCTGCGGGACCCCCGGAGCCCCCCGGCCCCACAGCCGCCCCGCAGCCCCACAGCGCGCGGTCTCGGGCCCCGGTGCCGGCGAAGCCACGTCCTGGCCGCGGCCGGAGGAGCCGCCGCTTGTCCGCCCCCCACGTCCCCCCGATCGCTGCTGCTGTCGCTGCCTGAGGAGCCGCAGCAGCCGCCGCTTGTCCGCCCCCCACGTCCCCCCGATCGCTGCTGCTGTCGCTGCCTGAGGAGCCGCAGCAGCCGCCGCTTGTCCGCCCCCCACGTCCCCCCGATCGCTGCTGCTGTCGCTGCCTGAGGAGCCGCAGCAGCCGCCGCTTGTCCGCCCCCCACGTCCCCCCGATCGCTGCTGCTGTCGCTGCCTGAGGAGCCGCAGCAGCCGCCGCTTGTCCGCCCCCCACGTCCCCCCGATCGCTGCTGCTGTCGCTGCCTGAGGAGCCGCAGCAGCCGCCGCTTGTCCGCCCAGCCCCGACTGCCCCCCCCCAATCGCCGCCGCTGCCGCCCCCGCCACCCCCCTTCTCCCGCCATCCCGGTGTCACAACGGGGACTTTGAGCGCGGCTGTGGAGGCAGCAGCTGTTCTGATAGCGAAGCCAAACCGGACCGGGAAACAGGACCGGGAACCAGGAACCGTGGCAGGGAAGTTTTCCCTTGGAGCAAACAAACCCCAGGTGTTCTTCAATGTTTATTGAGAAAGCAGAGTCAGGATGTACCAGTAGTCCGATCAGTGACCTTCTAAGACAAAGTGGGGTCCTGGGATGTCACAATGGGCCCCAGTGACAAAGAGGGTCCCCATGGTGCCACAATGGGCCCTGGGGACAAAGGGAGTCACCAGGATGTCACAATGGGCCCTGGGGACAAGGGGGGTCCCACCCTGTAACAATGGGCCCTGGGGACAAAGTGGGGCCCTGGGATGTCACAATGGGCCCTGGGGACAAATGGGGTCCTGGGACGTGACAATGGGTCCTGGGGATAAAGGGGGTCCCCAGGATGTCACAATGGGCACTTGAGACAAAGGTGGGGTCCCCATTGTGTCACAATGCATCCCCAGTGACAAGAGGGTTCCCCATGGTGTCACAATGGGCCCTGGGGACAATTGGGGGTCCTGGGATGTCACAATGGGCCCTGAGGACAACAGGGGGTCCCCACGGTGTCAAAATGGGCCCTGGTGACATACGGGGCAGCCCAGGATGTCACAATGGGCCCTGGGGACAAAGAGGGGTCCCCAGGATGTTCACAATGGGCCCTGGAGACAGTGGGGGGTCCAGAAATGTCACAATGGGCCCTGGGGACAAAGGGGGCTCCCCAGGATGTCACAATGGGCTCTGGGGACAGAGGGGGTCCCCACGGTGTCACAATGGGCCCTGGGGACAAATGGGGGTCCCCTGAATGTCACAATGCACCCTGGGGACAATGGGGGGTCCTGGGACGTCACAATGGGCCCTGGGGACAAAGTGAGGTCCTGGGAAGTCACAATGGGCCCCAGTGACAAAGGGGGTCCCAATGGTGCCACAATGGGTCCTGGGGAAAAAGGGCGTCCCCAGGATGTCACAATGGGCTCTGGGGACAAGGGGGGATCCCCATAGTGTTACAATGGGTCCCAGTGACAAGGGTGGTCCCCACGGTGCCACGGTGGGCCCTGGAGACAAGGGGGGTCCCCACGGTGTCACAATGGGCCTTGGGTACAAAGTGGGGTCCTGGGATGTCACATTGGACCACAGTGACAAAAGGGGTCCCCACGGTGCCACAACGGGCCAGAGGGACAAGGCGGTCTCCATGATGTCACAATGGGCCCTGGGGACAATGGGAGGTCCTGGGATGTCACAATGAGCACTGGGGACAAACGGGGGTCCCTATGGTGTCAGAATGGGTCCCCAGTGACAAGTGGGGTCCTGAGATGTCACAATGGGTCCTTGGGACAATGGGGGGTCCTGGGATGTCACAATGAGCCCTGGGGACAAACGGGGGTCCCCATGGTGTCACAATGGGTCACCAGTGACAAGGGGGGGTCCCCAGGATGTCACAATGGGCCCTGCGGACAAGGGCGGGTCCCCAGGATGTCACAATGGGCCCTGGGGACAATTGGGAGGTCCTGGGATGTGACAATGGGCCCTGGAGTCAAAGGGGTGTCCCCATGGTGTCACAATGGGCCCTGGGGACATAGGGGGGTCCTGGGATGTCACAATGGGCACTGGGAATAAAGAGGGGGTCCCCAGGGTGCAACTATGGGCCCTGGGGACAAGAGGGTCCCCAGGATGTCACAATGGGCCCTGAGGACAAGGGCAGGTCCCCATGGTGTCACAATGGGTCCGCAGTGACGAGGAGGGTCCCCATGGTGTCACAATTGGCCCTGGGGACAACGGGGGTCCCGATGGTGTCACAATGGGCCCTTGGGAAAAAGGCTGTCCCCTGAATGTCACAATGGGCCCTGGGGACAATGGGGGTCCCCAGGATGTCACAATGGACCCTGGGGACAATGGGGGGTCCGGGGACGTCACAATGGGCCCTGGGGACAAAGGGGGTCCCCAGGATGTCACAATGGGCCTTCAGTATAAAGTGGGGTCCTGGGATGTCACAATGGGCCCTGGGGACAAAGGGGGGTCCTGGGACGTCACAATGAGCCCTGCGTATCAAGGATGGTGCCCTGGATATCACAATGGGCTCTGGGGACAATGGGGGGTCCTGGAATGTCACAATGGTCCCTAGGGACAAAGGGGGGTCCCTTGGATGTCACAATGGGGCTGGGGACAAAGGGGGTCCTGGGATGTCACAATGGGCCCTGGGGACAAAGGGGGTCCCCAGGTTGTCACAATGGGCCCTGGGGACAAAGGGGGTCCCCACGGTGTCACAATGGGCCCTGAGGACAAAGGGGGTCCCCAGGTTGTCACAATGGGCCCTGGGGACAAAGGGGGTCCCCACGGTGTCACAATGGGCCCTGGGGACAAGGGGGTCCTCAGGATGTCACATTGGGCCGTGGGGACAAAGAGGGGTCCCCAGGATTTCACAATGGTCCCTGGGGACAAAGGGGGGTCCTGGGACGTCACAATGGGCCCTGGGGACAAAGGGTTCCCCAGGATGTCACAATGGGCTCTGGGGACAAAGGAGGTCCCCAGGATGACACAATGGGCCATGGGGATGACGGGGGGTCCTGGGACGTCACAATGGGCCCTGGGGACAATGGGGCGTCCTGATATGTTACAATGAACCCTGGGCACAATTGGGGGGTCCTTAGATACCACAATGGGCCCTGTGGACAAAGGGGGTCCCCACGGTGTCACAATGGGCTCTGGGGACAAAGGGGAGTCCCCAGTATGTCACAATGGGCCCTGGAGACAATGGGGGTCCTGGGATGTCACAATGGGCCCTGGGGACAACGGGGGTCCCGACGGTGTCACAATGGGCCCTAGGGACAAAGGCTGTCCCCTGAATGTCACAATGGGCCCTGTGGACAATGGGGGTCCCCAGGATGTCACAATGGGCTCTGGGGACAATGGGGGATCCGGGGACGTCACAATGGGCCCTCGGGACAAAGGGGGTCCCCAGGACGTCACAATGGGCCCCAGTGACAAAGGGGGTCCCAATGGTGCCACAATGGGTCCTGGGGAAAAAGGGGGTCCCCAGGATGTCACAATGGGCTCTGGGGACAAGGGGGGGTCCCCATAGTGTTACAATGGGTCCCCAGTGACAAGGGTGGTCCCCAGGATGTCACAATGGGCCCTGGGGACAAAGGGGGTCCTGGGACTTCACTATGGGCCCTGGGGACAAGGGGGTCCCCAGGATGTCACAATGGGCCCTTAGGACAAGCGGGGTCCCCAAGGTGTCACAATGGGCCCTGGGGACAATGGGGAGTCCTGGGACATCACAACAGGCCTGGGGACAAGGGGGATCTCCACCCTGTCACAATGGGCCCTGGGGACAAAGGGGGGTCCTGGGATGTCACAATTGGCCCTGGGGACATAGGGGGTCCCCAGGATGTCACAATGGGCCCTGAGGACAAGGGGAGGTCCCCATGGTGTCACAATGGGTCCTCAGTGAGAAGGGGGTCCCCCATGGTGTCACAATGGGCCCTGGGGACAAGGGGGATCCCCAGGGTGTCACAATGGACCCTGGGGACAAGGGGTTAGGGGGTTGTGTTAGGGGGTTGGAGGATTAGGTGGTGCAGGATTTGGGGGTGCAAGGATTTTGCGGGGCCTGATTTGTGGCTGCAGAGTCTGGGGTTGCAGGTTCCAGGGGTGCAGGATTTGGGGGTTCAGGGTTAGGGCAGTAGGATATTTGGGTGCAGGAGTTTGGGGTGCCGGGTTTGGGGGCCAGGATTTGGGGTTGCAGGATTTAGGGGTGCAGTGGTTTGGAGTGCAGTGTTTTGGGGTGCAGGGTTTGGGGAAGGAGGATATGGGGGTGCAGGGTTTAGGGTGCAGGATCTTGGGGTGCAGGGGTTTGGGGTGGGGGGCTTGGTAGGGCAGGATTTGGGGGTGGAAATTTTATTGGGTAGGGCTGGGGGTGCAGGATTTGGGGGTGAAGGGGTTGTGGGGTGCAGGGTTGTGGGGTGCAGGGTTTGGGAGATCGGTACGTGGGGCTGGAGGATTTGGGGGTGCAGGGTTTGGAGCAGCAGGATCTGGGGGTGCAAGATTGGGGGTAGCAGGGTTTTGGGGAGCAGGGTTTCGGGGTCAGGCTTTAGGGGGACAGGGTTTGGGGGGCAGGGTTGGGAGGGATGATTTTGGGGTGCAGGGTTTAGGGCAGCAGGATCTTGGGGTGAAGGGGTTTGGGGTGAAGGGTTGGGTAGGACAGGATTTGGGGTGCAGGTTTTTAGGGTGCAACTTGTGGGGGTCAGGATTTGGGGTACAGGGTTTGGGGGTGCAGGGTTTAGTGGTGCAGGGTTTGGGGGTGCAGGTCTTGGGGACGCAGAATTAGGGTGCAAGACTTGAGGGTGCAGGGTTTGGGGGTTTGGGACATGGGGCTGGAGGATTTGGGGGTGCAGGATTTGGGGTGCAGTGTGTGGGGGTGTGTCCTGGTTTTGTTAAAAACAAGTTTCTCTTTTAGTGAATTTGCCTGTCAGCCAAAGCCTTCATGTCAGCTGCATTTTCCTGGAGAACCAGACACATGTTTTGGTTAAACCCAGCAAGGGAATGGAAACTTATTGACAAGCACAGATGGACATCTCGCGAGAGGGGCAACGAGAAACTGGTGATCGAGAGACTGACCAACGGTGAATAACATTCCATTCACGTGAATACTTCATATAAAAGTGGGAGATCACGAGAATCTCGTCCCCTTTGCCTTTTCCCTTTTTTCCTCATGGCCGACATCAGGAGAGGACCTTGCTGGTCGTCCCTGCGAACGGAGGCCAGTGAGAGATTGAATCCAGCTCCGGTTGGCTGCAGAGTCTGATCCAGGACTTTGGGTGCTGGCTCTGCAGTTGCTCAGACTTACAAGATTGGTTTTGTATATTTGTATCATTTTCTCTGTTCTCATCAGTAGCATCAGTAAAACATCTTGAACTTTTCCAGCTCTCTCCCCTCTGTGCTTCTTCCCCTCCCGATCGCCTGTGCTGAGTGGGAAGGGGGGAGAGGGAGGGGCAAAAGGGGGAGTGGGGGGCAGAGGAGGTTGACAACACATCTGCCAGGGTTTGATTGTCACCCCGCAATCCTAACCCTCGACAGATAATTGGCGCCCAACGTGGGGCCAGAGAACGGGGTAAATTTGGAGATTTTTGGCTTTTCTACTGCTCTGACGTACCTTTCAATTTTCTTGGCACGGTGCCAGCTCATAGAGTTGTGATACTCGCGCGTCTGTTTGATTCGGATATTATTTAGTCGTGATGATGATCCTGTGTGGTTTGGCACTGGTTTATTTCATTATACTGCAGCCGCTAATGAATTTCTACTCGTTTTTGCTTTACCTTGAAAAACCTCCAGGAGAGATGAAAGAGCAGAATGGCTCTATATTTGCTAATTGGTCAAGCGAATCTTTAGAAAGGCTGACTAACAATACTTTTGTGATTTCGCTGGGACAGTTTGCAAATGTTTTAGAGAACTTTGAATACCCTTGGAGCTTTGATAGAACTGTGATGGTGTTATCTGGTTTGCTGAATGTGTGTCAGTTTGTGTTACTGTTAAGAGAAATGAGGTTCAATAGGAGGTTTGCGTCTCTTTTTAGTCTGAGATTTGCGGTGCGCCTTCGGAAGCTTTAGCAAAAAGCACTCCGAGCCGCTCGAGAAAAGGCAAAACAGCCAAAGCTGCTGCTGCAGCCACTGCCCCCCAACCGCGGCTTCGCAGGCTGAAGCTCCAGCTCCTCCGCATTGCTCCTCTGCCAAGGGCGCTGCAGATAACGTTACTTCTCCAGCCTCAAAGGCTGACAAGGCAGCCCCCCCGCCTTCACACACTGGGCACTGTTGCTGCTGTAACCACAGCAATCACTGTGACAGCCATTCAGACTCTGGAAATGAATCAGATGATGGTGAACCCATATCAGCATCAGTTGCTGGTTGTAAGAAAGTCACTAGAAAGACCACCCGTGCAGCAGGTGATGGCACAGGGCCAACATCAACCCAAGGGGCATCATCAGGGCAGGGAGGAGATGAAGTGACCACCACTCGGTCCTTTTCTCCAGGTGAGCTGAGAGACCTGCGAAAAGACTTCAGTCGTCGTGAAGGCGAGAATATTTTAACCTGGCTGCTGCGATGCTGGGACAATGGGGCAGAAACAATTGAATTGGAAGGTGGTGAAGCCAGGCAGCTGGGATCTCTGTCAAAAGATTCCGCCATTGATAGGGCAATTTCAAGAGAGTCTAATGCCGCTACTCTCTGGACCCGACTCCTGCAGCTATGAAAGTCAGATTTCCCTACAAGGAAGATTGTATATCCAAGTTAGGGAAATGGAATACTATGGAGAGAGGTATCCAGTTCCTGAGAGAATGAGCTGTGCGAGAGATCATCTATCTAGGACCAAACAGCCAAGAGGGGACAGACCCAGATAGAATCAATTGTACACGATCTATGTGGCGCAGATTCGTACAAAGTGCACCACCTGCATATGCTAAGTCATTGGCAGGAATGGTCTGGTCAGCTAGAGGTGTACAAGACATTAATGAAGTGATTGAGCAGCTCTGGAACTTTGAGGACAGCCTTGCTGGTTCTCTACGGGCTTGTGCTCCACTGTGGAGAAACTGTGTGAAAAATCTGATGACCGGTTTGAAAAGCTGTTGCAAGAAATCCAAGAGCTCAGAGCAGACTCGTACCGTTCACGACCTGCACAAACCTATGTTTCAGCTGTTAGGAGAAGGCGTTTCCAATCTCAAGAGAGAGGGCAGAGACAGCCCACAAAAAGAGGTTCACTGTGGTTCTTCCTACATGAGCAGGGAGAAAACATGAACAAGTGGCATGGAAGGCCGACCTCAGAACTTCAGGAACGAGTACGTGAGATAAAAGGAAAAACTCCTAGGAAGGTGGCTGCTCCAGTTTACAAAAGGAGCAGAAGAAATTCTGATGCTCTTGAAGGAACCTCTAATTCACACCCAGAGACTGTGCAAAACAGGAATTAGAGGTGCCCTGCCTCCAACCAGGTGGAGGAAAGGGATAACAGAGTTTATTGGACTGTACAAATACAATGGCCTGGTACAACACAACCCCAGGAGTACAAAGCTTTAGTGGACACTGGTGCTCAGTGCACAATAATTCCTTCTGATTATAAAGGAACGCAATCCATCAATATTGTTGGAGTGACTGGGGGATCCCAGGAGCTGACTGTTGTAGAGGCTGAAATGAGCCTAACTGGAAAGAACTGGCAAAAGCATCCCATTGTGACTGGTCCAGATGCTCCGTGCATCCTTGGCATAGACCACCTCAGGAGAGGGTATTTTAAGGACCCAAAAGGGTATAGGTGGGCATTTGGTATAGCAGCTGTGGACACTGAGAAAATTGAACAACTGTCTGATTTGCCGGGTCTTTCAGATGACCCCTCTGTTGTAGGACTGCTGAGGGTTGACGATCAGCAGGTGCCAACTGCTACCACGACGGTGCATCGCCGGCAATATCGCACCAATCGAGACTCTTTGATTCCTATCCAGAAGCCGATCCGTCAATTGGAAAGCCAGGGTGTGATCAGTAAGACCCGCTCACCTTTTAACAGCCCAGTCTGGCCAGTGCGTTAGTCTGGTGACGAGTGGAGACCAACTGTAGGCTATCGTGGCCTGAATGAAGTTACAGCACACTGAGTGCTGCTGTGCCTGACATGCTAGAACTGCAGTTTGAACTGGAGTCAAAGGCAGTGAAGTGCGATGCTACAATTGACATTGCTCATGCATTTTTCTCTATTCCTGCAGCAGCAGAGTGCAGGCCGCAGTTTGCTTTCACCTGGAGGGGCATCCAGTACACATGGAATCGCTTGCCCCAGGGGTGGAAACACAGTGCTACCATCTGCCATGGGCTGATCCAGACCACGCTGGAGCAAGGTGAAGCTCCAGAACACTTGCAGTATATTGATGACATCATTGTATGGGGCGACACAGCGAAAGAAGTCTTCGAGAAAGGTGAGAGAATAATTCATATTCTTTTGGATGCTGGTTTTGCCATAAAACGGAGCAAGGTCAAGGGACCTGCACGGGAGATCCAGTTTTTAGGAATAAAATGGCAAGATGGCCGTCGTCAGATCCCAATGGATGTGATCAACAAAATTGCAGCAATGTCTCCACCTACTAATAAAAAGGAGACACAGACTTTCTTGGGCGTTGCAGGTTTTTGGAGAATGCACATTCCTGACTACAGCCACATTGTGAGCCTCTCTATCGAGTGACTCGTAAAAAGAACCAATTCGAGTGGGGCCCTGAACAACGCCAAGCCTTTGAACAAATGAAGCGTGAGATAACTCATGCGGTGGCCCTGGGACCAGTCCGAACTGGACCAGATGTTAAAAATGTGCTCTACACCGCAGCCGGAGATAATGGACTTACCTGGAGCCTCTGGCAGAAAGCACCAGGAGAAACCCGAGGTCGACCCTTAGGTTTTTGGAGTCGAGGATACAAAGGATCTGAGGCCAACTGTACTCCAACTGAAAAGGAGATACTGGCAGCATATGAAGGAGTTCGAGCTGCTTCAGAAGTGATCGGCACTGAAGCACAGCTCCTCCTGCACCTCGACTGCCGGTGCTGAGCTGGGTGTTCAAAGGGACGGTTCCCTCTCCACATCATCGCACCAAAGTTACATGGAGTAAATGGATTGCACTGATCACGCAATGAGCTCGAATTGGGAGTCCCAACCGTCCAGGGATCTTGGAAGTGATTACAGACTGGCCAGAAAGCAAAGACTTTGGGATGTCTGCAGATGAGGAGGAAGTAAAACGTGCTGAAGAAGCACCACCATATAATCCGCTTTCAGAGACTGATAAGCAGTGTGCACTGTTCACAGGTGGATCCTGTCGTCTGTAGGAAAACATCGACGGTGAAAGCTGCTGTGTGGAGTCCCACACGACAAGTTACAGAAGCCACTGAAGGACAAGGTGAATCCAGTCAGTTTGCAGCAGTGAAAGCCATCCAGCTGGCTTTGGACATTGCCGAACGAGAGAAGTGGCCAATGCTTTGTCTCTATACTGACTCATGGATGGGAGCAAATGCCTTGTGGGGGTGGCTACGGCAATGGAAGAAAAGTAACTGGCAGCGCAGAGGTGAAACCATTGGGAACCACGCTGTGGGAAGACATTGCTGCTCGGCTGGAGAGCCTGCCTGGGGAAGTTGGTCATGTAGATGCTCATGTGCCTAAAAGTCGAGCCACCGAGGAACATCGAAACAACCAACAAGCGGATCAAGCTGCTAAGGTTAAAGTAGCTGAGGTGGACTTGGGCTGGCAACATAAAGGTGAACTTTTCCTAGCTCGGTGGGCCCATGGTGCTTCAGGGCATCAAGGTAGAGATGCAACATACAAATGGGCTCGTGATTGAGGGGTGCATTTAACTATGGACACTGTTTCACAGGTTATTCATGAATGTGAAACTTGTGCCGAAATCAAACAAGCAAAACGGTTAAAGCCTGTATGGTATGGGGGGCGATGGTTAAAGTGTAAGTATGGAGAAGCTTGGCAGATTGATTATATTACACTTCCACAAACACGCCAAGGTAAGCGTTATGTACTTACAATGGTGGAAGCAACCACTGGATGGTTGGAAACATCTGCCGTACCTCATGCTACAGCCCGAAATACCATCTTGGGCCTTGAGAAGCAAGTCCTTTGGCGGCACGGTACGCCAGAAAGAATTGAATCAGACAATGGTACTCATTTCAAAACCAGTATTATAGACAATTGGGCCAAAGAACATGGTATTGAGTGGGTGTATCATATTCCATATCATGCACCAGCCTCTGGGAAAATGGAAAGGTGCAATGGTTTGTTAAAAACTACACTAAAGGCACTGGGTGGTGGGGCCTTTAAAAACTGGGATTCACATTTAGCAAAAGCCACTTGGTTGGTCAACACCAGGGGATCAACCAATCGAGCCGGGCCTGCCCAATCAGAAATTCTATGGACTGTGGAAGGAGATAAAGTCCCTGTAGTACACATGGAAAATATCTTAGGAAAGGCAGTCTGGGTTCCTCCTGCATCGGGCACAGGCAAACCTATTCGTGGGATTGTTTTTGCCCAGGGACCTGGCAGCACCTGGTGGGTGATGCTCAAGGATGGAGAAGTTCGGTGTGCACCTCAAGGGGATTGGATTTTAGGTGAAAATGTGCAATGCTGAACTGTACGATGTGAATTGCCGCACTAACAATGTTTAATAAGTGTCTTTCAGATCAAGACAATGGTGATGAAACCAGCGCTGGCTTCTTCGAGTGGCGCCCGACACCTTCTTGGAAGTTGGTGTCCTTAACCCACCAACAGGGGTCATGAGATGCACTTGGACCATTTTCCCTGCCCTGGGAGACTGTGGTGACAAAATGAACTTAATGAACTTTTCAAAGGATGGTCCACTGATTAATTACTCCTGTGTATATATGTACATATGTATATATATATAGTAGTAGTGATTAATTAGATTGTATTGATAGATTGTATTGATAAGGTTTAAGTATTCAGTGAATGTCATATGATAAGGGGTGGAATGTCCTGGTTTTGTTAAAAACAAGTTTCTCTTTTAGTGAATTTGCCTGTCAGCCAAAGCCTTCATGTCAGCTGCATTTTCCTGGAGAACCAGACACATGTTTTGGTTAAACCCAGCAAGGGAATGCAAACTTATTGATAAGCACGGATGGACATCTCGCGAGAGGGGCAACGAGAAACTGGTGATCGAGAGACTGACCAACGGTGAATAACATTCCATTCACGTGAATACTTCATATAAAAGTGGGAGATCACGAGGATCTCGGCCCTTTTGTCTCTTTTCCCTTTTTTTTTTTTCCTCATGGCCGACATCAGGAGAGGACCTTGCTGGTCGTCCCTGCGAACGGAGGCCAGTGAGAGACTGAATCCAGCTCCGGTTGGCTACAGAGTCTGATCCAGGACTTTGGGTGCTGGCTCTGCAGTTGCTCAGACTTAGAAGATTGGTTTTGTATATTTTGTATTATTTTCTCTATTCTTATTACTAGCATTAGTAAAACATCTTGAACTTTTCCAACTCCCTTCTCTCTGTGCTTCTTTCCCTCCCGATCGCCTGCCCTGAGTGGGAAGGGGGGAGAGGGAGGGGCAAAAGGGGGAAGTGGGGGGCAGAGGAGGTTGACAACACATCTGCCAGGGTTTGATTGTCACCCCGCAATCCTAACCCTCGACACTCTGTCTACAACTACCTAATAGGGAGTTATAGAGAAGACTGAGCCAATTTTTTTTGGAGGTGTATAGCAAAAGGACAAGAGGTAACAAACTGCAGGAAGGGAAATTCCAACTGAAATAAAAATATATCAGCTTCACCGTGGAGTGGGTTTAGTGGTGTGACAAGGGTCGGAGAGGTTATGGGAACTCCAGTCATGGAAACATTCAAAACTTGGCTGATCAGCCTGACCTGACTTTGAAGCCAGCACTGCACAAGAAGGGTTTGGACAAGAGAGTGTGAGCTAAATTATGAGTTTATGAAGATTGAATGAAAGTAACACATGGAAATGCATTCCCGGAGTCCAGAGCTTCTTTCACACTCAATTTCAGGAAGAAAATTGTGTTCCCGTAGGGACAAACAGGATATCAGGAGATCTCAAAAACTCAAGAATATTTAATGTGAAGGAATAATCAAGAATGAATCCAAAAGGTAAGGAAGGATTTCAAGAAAAATTGGACCACTATTTCAATAAACATTATGAAGCCCAGGAGCCAGACTCCCCCACTCCTGAAGCCACGTGATAAACAAAACAACACCTGAGCTCAGTCGCTGCTCCTGCCCCAGCATCCAGACCTGGCAGGACATTTCCTAATATCCCACAACCTGAGCACCTTTCAAGCAGGTTACAGTTAAAATTAAAGCTTCCCATGGAAATGCTGCTTTTCTCTCTCTGCCTTTCAAAGCACAGATTAACTAGAAGTCAGGAGTTAACACGACCCACATCTAACATCAAAAGCTGCTGATGTTTAGCTGAGCATAAGTGACAGGTCTGATTCTTTCTTGGCACAAAAGAGTTATTAACTTTTTCAAGGCCCTGTTTTTGCATTTCCCACTACGTCATTACTTCAGTTCTTGTGTGATGGACCAGACCACAAGGCACCAAACTTTCAGTACGTACTTAGGAGAACAGGTGTTAAGAAGGACAGCAACAAGTTACAAACCGGGGTTCTACAAGAGTTTATGGTGTTCCAAACCTCTCGATTTGGCTGCTGAGAACCTTCTCAAATTTTACTAATCAGCCTTAAACTCTGAAAGGCTCTTTGAGCAGTAATATCTACTGCTTCAAAGAATGAGATTTCAGGGGAAAAAAAAGTCTCTCCGTTGTTGGAAGAAAATATTTCTAAATCTGAACAACTTCCCCTTGGTACAGAACTGGCTCTGGTGGAAATTCAGTTTTAGCAATTAAGTCAAAGCTGGGTTTGATTCAATTATCACCTTTTTAAATGCCACCCTTCATGCACATACTGAGCATCTGACCATCAAGAAGCTCAGAGGACATGCCAGTACAGGCCAACAAGCTAAGCTGGATCTAACTTCAGGGCCAGTAACCCACTAACTATCCACCACCTGCTTCAGTACAATAAAATAATTTGCCTGTGTGGTGGAACAGTGCCATTAATCCCCACATTTACACGTGTGGAACTGAGGCTCCCAAAGATGAGCGCAGCTCCATCGCACTCACCATCAGTCATTTAAGTGCTGAAGTCGGAAGCCCAAAGCTCCCTTCAGCTGGTCCCTTCTACAGCCAGAGGGCGTTTCAACCCACCCCAAACCTGCACATCCATCTGGAACTACTCATCCCTCCCCGCTGACCACAAGAGGCTGGAAAGTAACTAAGCTTCTCAAAGCCATGGGCAATGGTTCTGGAATCCATCCAAAACTAACAAGGAATTAAGGAATGGCCTAAGGTCACCCACTTTACTCAGGGCACACATGTGCTGTGTCATTTTTAGGTAGGAGACTGCATTCTGCCCACCAGAGCTAGAGGAACACAGCTCCGCAGCCTCTTGTAGCATCGGGACAAGCTTCAAGTCCCACAGGACAGCAACTGCGCTTACTTGGAAGATATTGGAGAAGTCTCTCAAGTTGAAAATGTAGTGGAACTTGATGGCTGTTGGAAGGAATGTAGCGGCTACTTTTTGGTGCAGTCCCAGGGCAAGGGCAATCAGCTGCTGAGCTGATTTTTGCACAGCCCCCGAGAAATTTCCACTTGTCAGGTGCTGCGTTAAAATGGTGCTATAGATCCTGGACAGGGCATCCTGCCCAGGGATGGACAGCGCGAAGACACAGAAGTGACGCTGAGGGAGAGAAAGGAAGGCATGGAAAGGTCAGAGAGGTAGAAAAACACCTTTCAAGCAAAATGCCCTTGGGGATTTGCTGTGATAATCTCATCTAGGCTCCCTTTCCCATGAAATGCTGGACCAGATGATCTTTTGAGGTCCCTTCCAACCTGGGTTGTTCTATGATTCTCTGATTTGCAGTCCACCTGAACAAGGTTATTTCCCTCTCCCAGTTTGCCAGCAGAGCTCAGGTGGGAAGTGACATCACTCTGCTCACTAAACCAGGGATTTTCAACTGCATCTCACCAATGCTGCACTGGAAGTGCAGTCCATTGAAGAGCCAAAGGGCTCTGAAGGTCCCACCGACCTCTGACAAAGCCCAGTCACTGTCTCTATTAAGAGCAGCCCCTGGAAGGTGCCATCTCCCAGAGGACCTCTTTACTAATTTGGAACTTGCAAAGTTGCCCATGGGACACTTCATTTTAACTCCACACCTTGCTGAAGAGGAGCCAGGGTCCAAGCTGACTCTGGTCATTAGGTTTCTCCATGATGAAATGAATTTTGCTCACTGCTACCCAGTCCCTCCATCGGTTGGCAGCTCCCAAAAATCAAAGTCTAATGTTTAAGATCTCTTCCCAAATCTTCTGTTATCAGCAGCGCTTGAACTGCTTTTTGTTTGGCTTGGGGTTTTTTTGTTCGGTTAGGTTTTTGGGGGGATTTGGTTGGTTGGTTGGTTTTGGTGTTCTTTGTTTTGTTGGTTTTGTTTGGTTGCTTGGTTTGGGGTTTGTTGGGGTTTTTGTTGTTGTTGTGTTTTGGTGTGGCTTGGGTTTTTTTTTAGTTTTGTCTGTTTTCTTCGTTTGGGTTTCTCCCCCACACCTCTTTTTACTGACAGCTGCAGCAGACAATTCTGGAAAGCAGGCGGCGTTAATGCACCATGCTTCAGAGCTAAATACGAGCTAAATGAAGGCAAAATCTGCCTGTATGGACCAGAAGGTTGTCCTGAAAGTAGGTGTTAAGCTGGCTGGCAACTTTTGACTTCCTCCTCTGACGGAGCTGCAGAATGCGAGGAAAAACAAACAAGGGAATAAGGGACCCAGTTCGGTGCTTCACTATTAGGAATCACAGTCACTCGACAGATTCGTGCCATTTGTACTGATAAAACAACAGCAGGATCTGCCAGTGGTTGTCCTCTAACCTCACGTTTAAATGATCCACCCCAAAATAAACCCAGCGATGCACCTGCCGTTGTGCAGGGCTTTACCTGCAGCCGAGGGTTGATGGTGAAGCTCCCCGCCGTCGGGTTCACGCACGACACATACTGCACGTTCGTGATCTCCTTCAGCGACAGCTTGGTCCGGTCGTACCTTCGGGCAAAACACAAGCAGCAGCACAGTGACCACGGCCACTGCCTCTCTCAGTACGTGTCCCTGGGCTGCCAGAGGCCGCTTGTCTTCAGGGGGTCAAATTCTGCGTCTTGCCAAGATGAGGCCCAGGCCCAGGTTGCCGGCCTATCTGTACACGGCCTGGCACACGCGAGTCCTGCTCCTGGTGGAAATCCTTCAGCTTCAACAACCTGTAGCTAATATTTCTATCAGTAATAAGCACTGAGCAAAGCCCCTGGGCCATACTCTTCACTTGCATGGAAATGGCAGAAAACAGCAGGAGTGTCTCTGGTTTGATCCCAACCCGGGACAGGGTGTGAGAGACTACAAGGGTGACTCTCAAACACTGTGGCAAACCCAGCCCTGCAACACCCAGTCATGGGAGACGGGCCATCGTGAGCAGGTGAATGGTGATTTACATGTCAAGGCCGAGGTGACAGCCACAGACAAAGGCTGGGTGACACAGGCAGTGCTGTGTTGAAGGACACGCAGCCTGTGCGCTGACAGGCCCGACACGGTGTCAAGGCCCAGGCTGAGAGACCCTTCGGGCCTCCCCCATCTTCCACAATCACCCCCAGTGACGCCTGCACAAAAGCCCAGGTGATCCCGAGGGCTATAAACCCTATAAAACCTGTGCCAGCACGGGCAGGGTGCCACCCTGGGGACCCTTCCACCCACCGGGCTGACCACGGGAACCGAACCACACACCACAGGGTGCTGAACCCTGACTACAGACCCAAGCATTCCTGCACAGGAACTGGACCTGAGACTACAAACCCCTCAAACACACCACGGAGCCCTAAGGGTGGTGAGACCTTTCCTTTCCCTTTCCTTTTCCTTCCCTTCCCATTTCCTTCCCCCTTCCTTTCCCCTTCTTTTCTTCCTCTCTCTTTCCTTCCTATATTCCTATTTCTTTGCCTTCCTTTTTGTGAGTAATACAGTAACATAAGGTTTAGAGCCCCACTTGTGCCACAAAACTCTTTCATGTGAATCTTTTCGCTGCTAAACTGTTTATCGATTGAGCTTAAGTAACATAAATCCTTCTGCCACTGAGTCATTTGCCAATTGGACCAAGCTACAAAAAATAAAGGTCTTTTGTTTGTGGACCTTCAGGATTGTATGTACTTTTTTCCAACCCAGGGGACTGACAAATCTCAGTCACACTTCCCCCAACCATAGCGCCAGGTGGGACATGACAAGGGTCAGCAGGCTGCTGCTGCCGGGGGAGGACAGGGAGTCCTGGGCTCCCTGGTTTAAGAAGGACAAGGAATTACTGGAGAGAGTCCAGCGGTGGCTACAAAGATGCTAAGGGATCTGGAGCACCTTTCTTGTGACAAGAAACTGAGAGAGCTGGGGCTGTTGAGCTGGAGAAGAGAAGCTGAGAGGGATCTGATCAATGGGATCAATATCTCAGGGTGGCTGTCAGAGGATGGACCAGACTCTGTTCAGTGGTGCCCAACGCCAGGGTGAGGGGCAACGGGCACAGACCGAAACACAGGAGGCTCCATCTGAACATGAGCAGAAACTTGTTTGCTGGGAGGTGCCAGAGCCTGGCCCAGGCTGCCCAGAGCGGGTGTGGAGGAATTGAAAACCATTCCAGTGGTTAAAATTCAGACAGTCAAGAAAACACACCTTCAATGAAAATAAAGAAATAATGGGAAGGGTTATTAGAATGGAGTCGTGAGACAGGTAAACTGAGCCTTGGCAGCTAGGAAGTGTCAGGTAGTCTGTAAACCCTGCCGTACCCAACCAACGGGGAACTGGGGAGGGAATTTGCAGTTGGGATTAGGGGTGGATATAAGCAGTGGCTTTTTGCCCTGTTTTGTGTGCCTACCTTTAGGTGGAACACCCGACCTTGCAAAACCGTTAATAAAATATGCTTTGCTGAGAGATCCTACCTGAGCCTATTATATTGGTGAGATGATAACTTCCTGCATGCAATACAGTGCCCAGTGGGCACTGCTGAGCACATGGGCAGAAGGCCTCGATGTGTCTGGGAGGGGACCCATGGCATGCTGCATCCGCCCGCACCTCGCTGCATCCCCTGTACGTTGCTGCATCCCCCCGCACCTCGCTGCATCCCCTGTACGTTGCTGCATCCGCCCGCACCTCGCTGCATCCCCTGTACGTTGCTGCATCCGCCCGCACCTCGCTGCATCCCCTGTACGTTGCTGCATCCCACCGCACCTCGCTGCATCCCCTGTACGTTGCTGCATCCGCCCGCACCTCGCTGCATCCCCTGTACGTTGCTGCATCCCCCCGCACCTCGCTGCATCCCCTGTACGTTGCTGCATCCGCCCGCACCTCGCTGCATCCCCTGTACGTTGCTGCATCCGCCCGCACCTCGCTGCATCCCCTGTACGTTGCTGCATCCCCCCGCACCTCGCTGCATCCCCTGTACGTTGCTGCATCCCCCCGCACCTCGCTGCATCCCCTGTACGTTGCTGCATCCGCCCGCACCTCGCTGCATCCCCTGTACGTTGCTGCATCCCCCCGCACCTCGCTGCATCCCCTGTACGTTGCTGCATCCCCCCGCACCTCGCTGCATCCCCTGTACGTTGCTGCATCCCCCCGCACCTCGCTGCATCCCCTGTACGTTGCTGCATCCCCCCGCACCTCGCTGCATCCCCTGTACGTTGCTGCATCCCCCCGCACCTCGCTGCATCCCCTGTACGTTGCTGCATCCCCCCGCACCTCGCTGCATCCCCTGTACGTTGCTGCATCCCCCCGCACCTCGCTGCATCCCCTGTACGTTGCTGCATCCCACCGCACCTCGCTGCATCCCCTGTACGTTGCTGCATCCCCCCGCACCTCGCTGCATCCCCTGTACGTTGCTGCATCCGCCCGCACCTCGCTGCATCCCCTGTACGTTGCTGCATCCCCCTGCACCTCGCTGCATCCCCTGTACGTTGCTGCATCTGCCCGCACCTCGCTGCATCCCCTGTACGTTGCTGCATCTGCCCGCACCTCGCTGCATCCCCTGTACGTTGCTGCATCCCACCGCACCTCGCTGCATCCCCTGTACGTTGCTGCATCCCCCCGCACCTCGCTGCATCCCCTGTACGTTGCTGCATCCCACCGCACCTCGCTGCATCCCCCATGCCTCACTCCATCCCCCACACCTCGTTGCATCCCTCTGCGCCTCACTGCATCCCCCTACTCCTCGCTGCAGCCCCTTGTGCCTCCAACGCTCCCTCGCAGCTCCCTCACCCTCTATCTGCCTGACTTCCCTGACACCCACAGCCCAAGATTTCTGCCTCCGCTCCACTGTCTCTGTTCCTCGGAAGCTTTTGGCAGAGCTCAGGCATGCACACAGCTGAGGAGAGTGGAAATTGCAATGCGTCCCTGCCCTGTATTCCCTGTGGAGAGATGCAAATATTCATGTCCCACACAGAGCTGCTGGCTAAAGTGTAAAACACACCAATCTCCTTCCAAAACAGCCACTGCTTTTCCTTCAAATCACCTCTGCCTAGATAATGGTTGTTTGCTGCTGCCTGACAGAAGACAATGTTAGGTGCTCACAGCAGGGGGGTTCACCCCAGCTGAGGCCAAATCCACAGCCGCCTCTGCTCTCAGCGTCGCGGGGCAGCAAGGCCGAGCATCGCGCTCCCCTCGCAGGCTTTGCACTGGGACCACAGTCACAAGCCACAGCAAGAGCAGAGCAAAGCTCCTCTCAACCCAGCTATGAGTAAGCAATCAAGCGGTATTAAAGAAGCGATGGACAACGTGCACCCCAAATCCCTGCAACCCCAAATCCCAACTAACCCTGCACCCCAAATCCTGACCCCCAGATAATGTCCCCAAAACCCCTACATCTCCGATTCTTCCCCCTAAGCTCTGCACCCTTAAAACGTGCACCCCTAAATTCTGCACCCCCAAATCCTTCCTCCCAAGCCATGAACCCCTCAAACCTGTGATACCAAACCCTGCAACCCTGAACCCTGCGCCCCCAAACCCTGCACATCCCATAATCCTGTACCCCCAGATACTGCTCCCCAAAACCCTGCACCCCCAAACTGTATACCCAAAATGCTGCCATCCCCAAACTTGCACCCCAAACCCTGCACCCTAAAATCAAGTCCTCCCCCAACTTGCACTCAAAACGCTGCCCCCTAAGCTTTGCACCCCCAAATGCTGACCCCCAAACCCCGTGCCCCCAAATCCCACCACCCTAAATCCTTCCCCCTAATCAATGCATTTCCAAACCTTGCACCCCCAAATCCTCAACCCCATGTCCTGAACTCCAAAACCCTGCACCCCCAATTCTGCCTCCCCAAACCCGGTACCCACGGGTTCTGCACCCCAAACTCTGCACCCACAGGTTCTGAACCCCAAACTCCTGCTCCCCCAAGCCCTGCCCCCCAAACTCTGCACCCTCAATTCCCGCACTACCAAACCCTGCACCCCCAGATCCCTCACCCAGACCTGCACCCCAAATATGGCCTCACCCAGCCCTGTGCCCCAAAACCCAAGATCCTGCTCGCCTACATCTTGAACACCCAAACCTTGCACCATCAGATTTTGCATCCTCAAATCCTGCACCCCAAAAGTATTCATGCCCAAATCCTGCACCCCCAGATCCTGCACCCCAAAACCTTCACCACAAACCCTGCACCCTCCACCACCTTAGCACTGCACGCCCAAACCCTGCACCCCCAAATCCTGCACCCCAAATCCTGCTCCTTCAAACCCTTTGCCCCCAAATTTTACCCCCCTAGACCTGCACCCCCAAGCCTTTCTCCCTAAAACCCTACACCCCCAAATTCTGCACCCTAAACCCTGCACCCCCAGATCCTTCCTGCAAGACTCTGCACCCCAAAATCGAGCACCCCAGATCCCGCACTTCACTGCATCCCTGAACCCCGAACCCTAAATCCTGCACCCAGATCCTGCAGCCCAAAGCGAGCACCCTAAAATCAAGTCCCCCCAAACCTGCACTGAAAATGCTGAACCCCAAATCCTGCCCCCCGATCCTGAACCCTCAGATCCTCCTGCCAAAAACCCTGCACCCCAAACCCTGAACTCCCAAACTCTGCACCCAGAGCCCTGCACCCTCAAATCCTGCACCCCCAGTTCCTGAACACATGAACCCTGCACCCCCAAACCTCACCCGAAAGTCCTGCACCCCCAAATCCTGCTCTACCAAACCCTTCAGTGCAGACCCCTGCACCCCAAGATTGTGCTGCCCTAAACACTGAACCCCCAAATCCTGCAGCCCCAGATCCTTGCCTCCCAAAACTCTGCACCCCCAAATCCTGCACCCCAAATCTCTCACCCCCAAATCCTTCCCCCACCACCCTGCAGCCTCAAATCCTTCACCCCATCCCCTGCACCCCAAAACTCCACACCTCCAAATCCTGAACCCTGAAACCCTGCACCCCCAAATCCTGTGCCCCAGTCCTGTGCACCCCACACTCTGCAACCTTAAATTTCCCCCCAAACCCCTGCACCCCAAACTCTGCACTCTTAGACCTGACTTCTAAACCCTGCACCCCCAACAGTGCACCCCCAAATCCTGAAGCCCCAGATCCTTCCCTCCCATACCCTGCAGCCCCAAATCCTGAACCCCACAAATCCTGCACCACTAATCCTCCACGCCTTAACACTGCACTCCCAAAACCAGCACCACCAAATCCTTCACCCCCAAAACCTCCCTCCTCCAAACCCTGCACTTCAAAATGCTGCACCCCCAAATCCTTCTCCCCAACACCCTGCACGCCCAGATCCTGACCCCAAAACCCTGCACCCCAAATCCTGTACCCCAAAGCCCTGCACTCTCAAATCATACATGCCCAGAACGTGCACCCTAAACTGTGCACCCCAAAATCCTAAACCCCTTAACCCTGCACCCCCAAAACCTGTACCCCAGATCCTTCCCCCCCATAACTGGCACCCTGAAATCCCTCACCCCAAATCCCTGCACCCTCAAATCCTCCAGCCCACAAGTCCTGCACCCCCAGGTCCTGAACACCTGAACCCTGCAGACCCAAATGCTGCACCCAGAACTCTTGGTGCCCAAATCCCTGCACCCAAAAGTCTGTCTCCCGAACCTTCACACCAAAGCCCTGCACCCCAATATCCAAAAGCATCCTCTTGTGACTGGCCCAGATGCTCCGTGCATCCTTGGCATAGAGCACCATCATCATCCAACCACCATCATCATCCAACCACCACCATCATCATCCAACCACCACCATCATCCAACCACCACCATCATCATCCAACCACCACCATCATCATCCAACCACCATCATCATCCAACCACCACCATCATCATCCAACCACCATCATCATCCAACCATCATCATCATCATCCAACCAACCAATCCTGAACCCAACCAGTGACCCCATCACCCAATCAGTGACTCCACAACCCAACCAATGACTCCATCGTTCAACCAATGACCCCATCACGCAATCAGTGACCCCATGACCCAACCAATGACCCCATCATTCAACCAATGACCCCATCATTCAACCAATGACCCCATTATTCAACTAATGACCCCATCACCCAACCAGTGACTCCATGACCCAACCAATGACCCCAGGGACCACAGTGCTACCATCTGCCATGGGCTGATCCAGACCACGCTGGAGCAAGGTGAAGCTCCAGAACACTTGCAATACATTGATGACATCATCGTATGGGGCGACACAGCGAAAGAAGTCTTCAAAAAAGGTGAGAGAATAATTCCTGTTCTTTTGGATGCTGGTTTTGCCATAAAACGAAGCAAGGTCAAGGGACATGCACGGGAGATCCAGTTTTTAGGAATAAAATGGCAAGATGGCCATCGTCAGATCCCAGTGGATGTGATCAACAAAACTGCAGCAATGTCTCCACCTACTAATAAAAAGGAGACACAGACTTTCTTGGGCGTTGCAGGTTTTTGGAGAATGCACATTCCTGATCACAGCCACATTGTGAGCCTCTCTATCGAGTGACTCGTAAAAAGAACCAATTTGAGTGGGGCCCTGAACGCCAAGCCTTTGAACAAATGAAGCGTGAGATAACTCATGCGGTGGCCCTGGGACCAGTCCGAACTGGACCAGATGTTAAAAATGTGCTCTACACCGCAGCCGGAGATAATGGACTTACCTGGAGCCTCTGGCAGAAAGCACCAGGAGAAACCCGAGGTCGACCCTTAGGTTTTTGGAGTTGAGGATACAAAGGATCTGAGGCCAACTGTACTGCAACTGAAAAGGAGAGACTGGCAGCATATGAAGGAGTTCGAGCTGCTTCAGAAGTGATGGGCACTGAAGCACAGCTCCTCCTGCACCTCGACTGCCGGTGCTGAGCTGGGTGTTCAAAGGGACGGTTCCCTCTCCACATCATCGCACCAAAGTTACATGGAGTAAATGGATTGCACTGATCACGCAATGAGCTCGGATTGGGAGTCCCAACCGTCCAGGGATATTAGAAGTGATTACAGACTGGCCAGAAAGCAAAGACTTTGGGATGTCTGCAGATGAGGAGGAAGTAAAACGTGCTGAAGAAGCACCACCATATAATCCGCTTTCAGAGACTGATAAGCAGTGTGCACTGTTCACAGGTGGATCCTGTCGTCTGTAGGAAAACATCGACGGTGAAAGCTGCTGTGTGGAGTCCCACACGACAGGTTACAGAAGCCACTGAAGGACAAGGTGAATCCAGTCAGTTTGCAGCAGTGAAAGCCATCCAGCTGGCTTTGGACATTGCCGAACGAGAGAAGTGGCCAATGCTTTGTCTCTATACTGACTCATGGATGGGAGCAAATGCCTTGTGGGGGTGGCTACGGCAATGGAAGAAAAGTAACTGGCAGCGCAGAGGTGAAACCATTGGGAACCACGCTGTGGCAAGACATTGCTGCTCGGCTGGAGAGCCTGCCTGGGGAAGTTGGTCATGTAGATGCTCATGTGCCTAAAAGTCGAGCCACCGAGGAACATCGAAACAACCAACAAGCGGATCAAGCTGCTAAGATTAAAGTAGCTGAGGTGGACTTGGGCTGGCAACATAAAGGTGAACTTTTCCTAGCTCGGTGGGCCCATGGTGCTTCAGGGCATCAAGGTAGAGATGCAACATACAAATGGGCTCGTGATTGAGGGGTGCATTTAACTATGGACACTGTTTCACAGGTTATTCATGAATGTGAAACTTGTGCCGAAATCAAACAAGCAAAACGGTTAAAGCCTGTATGGTATGGGGGGCGATGGTTAAAGTGTAAGTATGGAGAAGCTTGGCAGATTGATTATATTACACTTCCACAAACACGCCAAGGTAAGCGTTATGTACTTACAATGGTGGAAGCAACCACTGGATGGTTGGAAACATCTGCCGTACCTCATGCTACAGCCCGAAATACCATCTTGGGCCTTGAGAAGCAAGTCCTTTGGAGGCACGGTACACCAGAAAGAATTGAATCAGACAATGGTACTCATTTCAAAACCAGTATTATAGACAATTGGGCCAAAGAACATGGTATTGAGTGGGTGTATCATATTCCATATCATGCACCAGCCTCTGGGAAAACTGAAAGGTACAATGGTTTGTTAAAAACTACACTAAAGGCACTGGGTGGTGGAGCCTTTAAAAACTGGGATTCACATTTAGCAAAAGCCACTTGGTTGGTCAACACCAGGGGATCAACCAATCGAGCCGGGCCTGCCCAATCAGAAATTCTATGGACTGTGGAAGGAGATAAAGTCCCTGTAGTACACATGGAAAATATGTTAGGAAAGGCAGTCTGGGTTCCTCCTGCCTCAGGCACAGGCAAACCTATTCGTGGGATTGTTTTTGCCCAGGGACCTGGCAGCACCTGGTGGGTGATGCTTAAGGATGGAGAAGTTCGGTGTGCACCTCAAGGGGATTTGATTTTAGGTGAAAATATGCAATGCTGAACTGTACGATGTGAATTGCCGCACTAACAATGTTTAATAAGTGTCTTTCAGATCAAGACAATGGTGATGAAACCAGCGCTGGCTTCTTCGAGTGGCGCCCGACACCTTCTTGGAAGTTGGTGTCCTTAACCCACCAACAGGGGCCATGAGATGCACTTGGACCATTTTCCCTGCCCTGGGAGACTGTGGTGACAAAATGAACTTAATGAACTTTTCAAAGGATGGTCCACTGATTAATTACTCCTGTGTATATATGTACATATGTATATATATATATATAGTAGTAGTGATTAATTAGATTGTATTGATAGATTGTATTGATAAGGTTTAAGTATTCAGTGAATGTCATATTATAAGGGGTAGAATGTCCTGGTTTTGTTAAAAACAAGTTTCTCTTTTAGTGAATTTGCCTGTCAGCTCAAGCTTCATATCAGCTGCATTTTCCTGGAGAACCAGACACATGTTTTGGTTAAACCCAGCAAGGGAATGGAAACTTATTGACAAGCACAGATGGACATCTCGCGAGAGGGGCAACGAGAAACCGGTGAGCAACTGTGTATAACATTCCGTTCACGTGAATACTTCATATAAAAGCGGGAGATCACGAGGATCTCGTCCCTTTTCCTTCCCTTTTGCCTTTTTCCTTCCCTTCTGCTCATGGCCGACATCAGGAGAGGACCTTGCTGGTCGTCCCTGCGAACGGAGGCCAGTGAGAGACTGAATCCAGCTCCGGTTGGCTGCAGAGTCTGATCCAGGACTTTGGGTGCTGGCTCTGCAGTTGCTCAGACTTACAAGATTGGTTTTGTATATTTGTATCATTTTCTCTGTTCTCATCAGTAGCATCAGTAAAACATCTTGAACTTTTCCAGCTCTCTCCCCTCTGTGCTTCTTCCCCTCCCGATCGCCTGTGCTGAGTGGGAAGCGGGGAGAGGGAGGGGCAGAAGGGGGAATTGGGGGGGGGAGAGGAGGTTGACAACACATCTGCCAGGGTTTGATTGTCACCCCGCAATCTTAACCCTCGACAGGGACAAAGGGGGTCCTGGGATGTCACAATGGGCCCTGGGGACAAAGGGCGGTCGCCAGGATATCACAATGGGCTCTGGTGACAATGGGGTCCCCAGGATGTCACAATGGGCCCTGGGGACAAGTTGGGGTCCCCTGAAATTCACAATGGGCCCTGGGGACAAAGAGGGCTCCCCAGCATATCACAATGGGCCCTGGGGACAATGGGGGGTCCTGGGACGTCACAATGAGCCCTGCGGACAAGGGTGGTACCCAGGACGTCACAATGGGCCCTGGGGACAAGGGGGGGTCCCCAGGATGTCACAATGGGCCCTGGGGACAAAGAGCGTCCCCAGCATGTCACAATGGGCCCTGGGGACAAAGGGGGTCCCCACGGTATCAGAATGGGCCCTGGGGACAAAGGGGAGTCCCCTGAATGTCACAATGGGCCCTGGGGACAATGGGGGGTCCTGGGATGTCTCAATGAGCCCTGCGGACAAGGGTGGTACCCACGGTGTCACAATGGGCCCTGGGCACAACGGGGGGTCCCCATAGTGTCACAATGGGTCCTGGGGACAATGGGGGGTCCTGGGACGTCACAATGGGCCCTGGGGACAAGGGGGGGTCCCCAGGATGTCACAATGGGCCTTGAGAACAAGGGGGTCCCCCAGATATCACAATGGGCCCTGGGGACAATGTAAGGTCCTGGGCTGTCACAATGGATCCTGAGGACAAGGGGGGACCCCAGGATGTCACAATGAAGTCTTGGGACAAAGGGGGTCCCCAGGATGTCACAATGGGCCCTGGGGACAAAGGGGGTCCCCACGGTGTCAGAATGGGCCCTGGGGACAAGGGGGGTCGCCTGAATGTCACAATGGGCCCTGGGGACAATGGGGGGTCCTGGGATGTCACAATGGGCCCTGGGCACAAGGGGGGGTCCCCAAAGTGTCACAATGGACCCTGGGGACAAGGGGGTGCCGAGGATGTCACAATGGGCCCTGGGGACAATGGGGGGTCCTGGGACCTCACAATGGGCCCTGAGGACAATGGTGGGTCCCCTGAATGTCAAAATGGGCCCTGGGGACAAAGGGGGGTCCGCAGGATGTCACAATGGGCACTGGGGACAAAGGGGGGGTCCCCATGGTGTCACAATGGGCCCAAGTGACAAGGAGGGTCCCCACGGTGCCACGATGGGTCCTGGGGACAAGGGCGTCCCCCAGATGTCACAATGGGCCCTGGGGACAATGGGAGGCCCCAAGGTGTTCAGAACGAGCCCTGGGGACAAAGTGGAATCCTGGGATGTCACAATGGCCCCCAGTGACAAAGGGGTTCCCCATGGTGCCACAATGGGCCCTGGGGACAAAAGGGGTCCCCAGGATTTCACAATAGCACTGGGGACAAAGGGGGGTCGTGGGATGTCACAATGGGCCCTGGGGACAAGGGAGATCCCCATGGTGTCACAATAAGCCCTGGGGACAAAGGGTAGTCCTGGGACATTTCAATGGGCCCTGGGGACAAAGGGGGGACCCCAGGATGTCACAATGGGCCCTGGGGACAAAGGGGGGTCCCCATGGTGTCACAATGGGCCCTGGGGACAAGGGGGTCCCCCAGATATCGCAATGGGCCCTGGGGACAAAGTAAGGTCCTGGGCTGTCACAATGGACCCTGAGGACAAGGGGGGTCCCCCAGATGTCACGATGGGCCCTGGGGACCAGGGGGGGTCCTGGGATGTCACAATGGGCCCCAGTGACAAAGAGGGTCCCCTGGATGTCACAATGGTCACTGGGACAAGGTGGGGTCCCTATAGTGTCACAATGGGTCCTGGGGACAAGTGGGGTCCCCTGAAAGTCACAATGGGCCCTGGGGACAATGTGGGGTCCTGGGATGTCACAATGGGCCCCAGTGACAAACGGGGGCCCCTGAATGTCACAATGGGCCCTGGGGACAATGGGGGGTCCTGGGACGTCACAATGGGCCCTGGGGACAAGGGGGGGTCCCCAGGACATCACAATGGGCCCTGGGGACAAAGAGGGGTCCCCTGAATGTCACAATGGGCCCTGGGGACAAGGGGCTGCAGTGGATGTTACAATGGGCCCTGGGGACAATGGGGGGTGTCCAGGATGTGAGAATGAGTCCTGAGGACAAGGGGGTGTCCCCATGGTGTCACAATGGGTCCCTAGTGACAAGGAGGGGTCCCCATGGTGTCACAATAGGCCCTGGGGACAAAGTGGGGTCCAAGAATGTCACAATGGGCCCTGGGGACAAAAGGGGTTGCCATGGTGCCACAATGGGCCCTGGGGTCAAAGGGGGTCCCCATGGTGCTACAATGGGCCCTGGGGACAAAGGGGGGTCCTGGGATGTCACAATGGGCCCTGGGGACAAAGGGGTGCAGAGGATGTCACAACGGGCCCTGGGAGCAAGGGGGTGCCCAGGATGTCACAATGGGTCCTGGGGAAAATGGGGGGTGCCCAGGATGTCACAATGGACCCTGAGGACAAGCGGGGGTCTCCATGGTGTCACAATGGGCCCCAGTGACAAAGGGGGTCCCCTGAATGTCACAATAGGTCCTGGGGACAATGGGGGGTCCTGGGATGTCACAATGGGCCCTGGGGACAAGGAGGGATCCCCAGGATGTCAGAATGGGCCCTGGGGACAAAGAGGGGTCCCCTGAATGTCACAATGGGCCCTGGGGACAAGGGGGTGCAGAGGATGTCACAATGGGCCCTGGGGACAATGGGGGGTCCCGGGACATCACAATGGGCCCTGGAGACAAGGAGGGATCCCCAGGGTGTCACAATGGGCCCTGGGGACAATGGGGGGTCCTGGGATGTCACAATGGGCCCTGGGGACAAGGGTGGGTCCCCAGGATGTCACAATGGGCCTTGGGAACAAGGGGGTCCCCCAGATATCACAATGGGCCCTGGGGACAATGTAAGGTCCTGGGCTGTCACAATGGACCCTGAGGACAAGGGGGGTCCCTAGGATGTCACAATGAAGTCTTGGGACAAAGGGGGTCCCCAGGATGTCACAATGGGGCCTGGGGACCAGGGGGGGTCCCCAGGATGTCTCAATGGGCCCCAGTGACAAAGGGGGTCCCTATGGTGCCACAATGGGCCCTGGGGACAAAGGGGGTCCCCTGGATGTCACAATGGGCTCTGGGGATAAGGAGGGTCCCCAGGATGTCACAATGGGCCCTGGGGACAAAGAGCATCCCCAGCATGTCACAATGGGCCCTGGGGACAAAGGGGGTCCCCACGGTATCAGAATGGGCCCTGGGGACAAAGGGGGCTCCCCTGAATGTCACAATGGGCCCTGGGGACAATGGGGGGTCCTGGGATGTCACAATGAGCCCTGCGGACAAGGGTGGTACCCACGGTGCCACGATGGGTCCTGGGCACAAGGCGGGGTCCCCATAGTGTCACAATGGGTCCTGGGGACAAGTGGGGTCCCCAGGATGTCACAATGGGCCCTGGGGACAATGTGGGGTCCCCTGAATGTCACAATGGGCCCTGGGGACAAGGGGGTGCCGAGGATGTCACAATGGGCCCTGGTGGCAATGGGGGGTCCTGGGACCTCACAATGGGCCCTGAGGACAATGGTGGGTCCCCTGAATGTCAAAATGGGCCCTGGGGACAAAGGGGGGTCCGCAGGATGTCACAATGGGCACTGGGGACAAAGGGGGTGTCCCCTGGATGTCACAATGGGCCCTGGGGACAATGTGGGGTCCTGGGATTTTACAATGGGCCCCAGTGACAAAGGGGGTCCCCTAAATGTCACAATGGGTCCTGGGGACAATGGGGGGTCCTGGGACGTCACAATGGGCCCTGGGGACAAGGAGGGATCCCCAGGATGTCACAATGCGCCCTGGGGACAAGGGGGTGTCCCCAGGATGTCACAATGGGCCCTGCGGACAAGGGTGGTACCCACGGTGTCACAATGGGCACTGGGCACAAGGGGGGGTCCCTATAGTGTCGCAATGGGTCCTGGGGACAAGTGGGGTCCCCTGAAAGTCACAATGGGCCCTGGGGACAATGGTGGGTCCCCTGAATGTCAAAATGGGCCCCAGTGACAAACGGGGGCCCCTGAATGTCACAACGGGCCCTGGGGACAATGGGGGGTCCCGGGACGTCACAATGGGCCCTGGGGACAAGGAGGGATCCCCAGGATGTCACAATGGGCCCGGGGGACAATGGCGGGTCCTGGGACGTCACAATGGGCCCTGGGGACAAGGGGGGGTCCCCTGGATGTCACAATGGGCCTTGGGGACAAGGAGGGATTCCCAGGATGTCACAATGGGCCCTGGGGACAAGGGGGTGTCCCCAGGATGTCACAATGGGCCCTGCGGACAAGGGTGGTACCCACGGTGTCACAATGGGCACTGGGCACAAGGTGGGGTCCCTATAGTGTCACAATGGGTCCTGGGGACAAGTGGGGTCCCCTGAAAGTCACAATGGGCCCTGGGGACAATGTGGGGTCCTGGGATGTCACAATGGGCGCCAGTGACAAACGGGGGCCCCTGAATGTCACAATGGGCCCTGGGGACAATGGGGGGTCCCGGGACGTCACAATGGGCCCTGGGGACAAGGAGGGATCCCCAGGATGTCACAATGGGCCCTGGGGACAAGGGGGTGCCGAGGATGTCACAATGGGCCCTGGGGACAAGGGAGATCCCCATGGTGTCACAATAAGCCCTGGGGACAAAGTGGGGTCCTGGGATGTCACAATGGGCTCTGGGGACAATGGGGGTCCTGGGACGTCACAATGGGCCCTGGGGACAATGGGGGTCCCCACGGTGCCACGATGGGTCCTGGGGACAAGGGCGTCCCCCTAGATGTCACAATGGGCCCTGGGGACAATGGGGTTGCCCAGGATGTCACAATGGACCCTGGGGACAAAGGGGGGTGGGCAGGATGTCACAATGGGCACTGGGGACAAAGGTGGGGTCCCCATGGTGTCACAATGGGTCCCCAGTGACAAGGAGGGTTCCCCATGGTGTCACAATAGGCCCTGGGGACAAAGTGGGGTCCTAGAATGTCACAATGAGCCCTGGGGACAAAGGGGGGTCCTGGGATGTCACAATGGGCCCTGGGGACAAGAGGGGATTCCTAGGATGTCACAATGGGCCCTGGGGACTAATGTGGTCCCCACGGTGTCACAATATGTCCTGGAGACAAAGAGGGGTCCCCAGGATGTCACAATGGGCCCTTGGGACAATGGGGTTCCTGGGATGTCACAATGGGTCCCCAGTGACAAAGGCGGTCCCCAGGATGTCTCAATGGGCCCTGAGGACAATGGGAGGTCCCCATGGTGTCACAATGGGTCCCCAGTGACAAGGGAGGTCTCCACAGTGCCAGGATGGGTCCTGGGGACAAGGAGGTCCCCAGGATGTCACAATGGGCCGTGGGGACAAAGAGGCTCCCCAGGATGTCACAATGGGACCTGGGGACAAGGGGGTCCCCAGGAACTCACAATGGGCTCTGGGGACAATGGAGGTTCCCCAGGATGTTCACAATAGGCCCTGAGGACAAGGGGTGGTCCCCATGCTGTCACAATGGGTCTCCAGTGACAAGGGGGTCCCCAAGGTGTCACAATGGGCCCTGGGGACAATGAGGGGTCCTGGGACGTAACAATAGGCCCTGGGGACAAGGGGGTTCCCCACAGTGTCACAATGGGCCCTGGGGACAAACGGGGTCCGCACGGTGTTACAATGGTCCCGGGGGACAAAGGGGGATGCCCAGGGTGTCACAAAGGGCCCTGAGGACAAGGGGGGGTCCCCATGGTGTCACAATGGGTCCCCAGTGACAAGGAGGGTCCCCATGGTGTCATGATGGGTCCTGGGGACAAGGGGGTCCCCAGGATGTAACAATGGACCCTGGGGACAATGGGGGGTCCTGGGACGTCACAATGGGTCCCAGTGACATGGGGGTTCCCAGGATGTCACAATGGGCCCTGGGGACAAAGGGGGGTCCTGGGATGTCACAATGGGCCCCAGTGACAAAGGGGGTCCCCTGAATGTCACAATGGGCCCTGGGGACAATGGGGGGTCCTGGGACGTCACAATGGGCCCTGGGGACAAGGAGGGATCCCCAGGATGTCACAATGGGCCCTGGGGACAATGGGGGGTCCTGGGACGTCACAATGGGCACTAGGGACAAGAGGGGGTCCCCAGGATGTCACAATGGGCCCTGGGGACAAAGAGGGGTCCCCTGAATGTCACAATGGGCCCTGGGGACAAGGGGGTGCCGAGGATGTCACAATGGGCCCTGGGGACAATGGGGGTCCTGGGACGTCACAATGGGCCCTGGGGACACAGAGGGGCCCTAGGACGTCACAATCAGCCCTGGCGACAAGATGGGGTCCCCTGAGAGTCACAATGAGCCCTGGGAAGAGAGGGGGCTCCCAAGGACATCACAATGGGCCCTGGGAACAATGGGGGGTCCTGGGACGTCACAATGGGCCCCAGTGACAAAGGGGGTCCCCTGAATGTCACAATGGGCCCTGGGGACAATGGGGGGTCCTGGGACGTCACAATGGGCCCTGGGGACTAGGAGGGATCCCCAGGATGTCACAATGGGCCCTGGGGACAAGGGGGGGTCGCCAGGATGTCACAATGGGCCCTGGGGACAAAGTAAGGTCCTGGGATGTCACAATGGGCCCTGGGGACAAGGTAGGGTCCCCAGGATGTCACAATGGGCCCTGCGGACAAGGGTGGTACCCACGGTGTCACAATGGGCACTGGGCACAAGGGGGGGTCCCTATAGTGTCACAATGGGTCCTGGGGACAAGTGGAGTCCCCTGAAAGTCACAATGGGCCCTTGGGACAATGTGGGGTCCTGGGATCTCACAATGGGCCCCAATGACAAACGGGGGCCCCTGAATGTCACAATGGGCCCTGGGGACAATGGGGGGTCCTGGGACGTCACAATGGGCCCTGGGGACAAAGGGCGGTCCTCAGGATATCACAATGGGCCCTGGGGACAAAAGGTGGTCGCCAGGATATCACAATGGGCTTTGGTGACAATGGGGTCCCCAGGATGTCACAATGGGCCCTGGGGACAAAGAGTGTCCCCAGGATATCAGAATGGGCCCTGAGGACAAGTTGGGGTCCCCTAAATTTCACAATGGGCCCTGGGGACAAAGAGGGCTCCCCAACATATCACAATGGGCCCTGGGGACAATGGGGGGTCCTGGGACGTCACAATGGGCCCTGGGGACAAGGAGGGATCCACAGGATGTCACAATGGGCCCTGGGGACAATGGGGGGTCCTGGGACGTCACAATGGGCCCTGGGGACAAGGGGGGGTCCCCAGGATGTCACAATGGGCCCTGGGGACAAAGAGGGGTCCCCTGAATGTCACAATGGGCCCTGGGGACAAGGGGGTGCAGTGGATGTCACAATGGGCCCTGGGGACAATGGGGGGCGTCCAGGATGTGAGAATGAGTCCTGAGGACAAGGCGGGGTCCCCATGGTATCACAATGGGTCCCCAGTGACAAGGAGGGGTCCCCATGGTGTCACAATAGGCCCTGGGGACAAAGTGGGGTCCAAGAATGTCACAATGGGCCCTGGGGACAAAAGCGGTTGCCATGGTGCCACAATGGGCCCTGGGGTCAAAGGGGGTCCCCATGGTGCTACAATGGGCCCTGGGGACAAAGGGGGGTCCTGGGATGTCACAATAGGCCCCAGTGACAAAGAGGGTCCCCAGGATGTCACAATGGGCCCTGGGGACAAAGAGGGGTCCCCTGAATGTCACAATGGGCCCTGGGGACAAGGGGGTGCAGAGGATGTCACAATGGGCCCTGGGGACAAGGGTGGTACCCACGGGGTCACAATGGGCCCTGGGCAAAAGGGGGGTCCCCATAGTGTCACAATGGGTCCTGGGGACAATGGGGGGTCCCAGGACGTCACAATGGGCTCTGGGGACAAGGGGGGGTCCCCAGGATGTCACAATGGGCCCTGGGGACAAAGAGGGGTCCCCTGAATGTCACAATGGGCCCTGGGGACAAGGGGTTGCAGTGGATGTCACAATGGGCCCTGGGGACAATGCGGGGTGTCCAGGATGTGAGAATGAGTCCTGAGGACAAGGGGGGGTCCCCATGGTGTCATAATGGGTCCCCAGTGACAAGGAGGGGTCCCCATGGTGTCACAATGGGCCCCAGTGACAAAGGGGGTCCCCTGAATGTCACAATAGGTCCTGGGGACAATGGGGGGTCCTGGGACGTCACAATGGGTCCCAGTGACATGGGGGTTCCCAGGATGTCACAATGGGCCCTGGGGACAATGTGGGGTCCTGGGATGTCACAATGGGCCCCAGTGACAAAGGGGGTCCCCTGAATGTCACAATGGGCCATGGGGACAATGGGGGGTCCTGGGACGTCACAATGGGCCCTGGGGACAAGGAGGGATCCCCAGGATGTCACAATGGGCCCTGGGGACAATGGGGGGTCCTGGGACGTCACAATGGGCACTAGGGACAAGAGGGGGTCCCCAGGATGTCACAATGGGCCCTGGGGACAAAGAGGGGTCCCCTGAATGTCACAATGGGCCCTGGGGACAAGGGGGTGCCGAGGATGTCACAATGGGCCCTGGGGACAATGGGGGTCCTGGGACGTCACAATGGGCCCTGGGGACACAGAGGGGCCCTAGGACGTCACAATCAGCCCTGGCGACAAGATGGGGTCCCCTGAGAGTCACAATGAGCCCTGGGAAGAGAGGGGGCTCCCAAGGACATCACAATGGGCCCTGGGAAAAATGGGGGGTCCTGGGACGTCACAATGGGGCCCAGTGACAAAGGGGGTCCCCTGAATGTCACAATGGGCCCTGGGGACAATGGGGGGTCCTGGGACGTCACAATGGGCCCTGGGGACTAGGAGGGATCCCCAGGATGTCACAATGGGCCCTGGGGACAAGGGGGGGTCGCCAGGATGTCACAATGGGCCCTGGGGACAAAGTAAGGTCCTGGGATGTCACAATGGGCCCTGGGGACAAGGTAGGGTCCCCAGGATGTCACAATGGGCCCTGCGGACAAGGGTGGTACCCACGGTGTCACAATGGGCACTGGGCACAAGGGGGGGTCCCTATAGTATCACAATGGGTCCTGGGGACAAGTGGAGTCCCCTGAAAGTCACAATGGGCCCTTGGGACAATGTGGGGTCCTGGGATCTCACAATGGGCCCCAATGACAAACGGGGGCCCCTGAATGTCACAATGGGCCCTGGGGACAATGGGGGGTCCTGGGACGTCACAATGGGCCCTGGGGACAAAGGGCGGTCCTCAGGATATCACAATGGGCCCTGGGGACAAAAGGTGGTCGCCAGGATATCACAATGGGCTTTGGTGACAATGGGGTCCCCAGGATGTCACAATGGGCCCTGGGGACAAAGAGTGTCCCCAGGATATCAGAATGGGCCCTGAGGACAAGTTGGGGTCCCCTAAATTTCACAATGGGCCCTGGGGACAAAGAGGGCTCCCCAACATATCACAATGGGCCCTGGGGACAATGGGGGGTCCTGGGACGTCACAATGGGCCCTGGGGACAAGGAGGGATCCACAGGATGTCACAATGGGCCCTGGGGACAATGGGGGGTCCTGGGACGTCACAATGGGCCCTGGGGACAAGGGGGGGTCCCCAGGATGTCACAATGGGCCCTGGGGACAAAGAGGGGTCCCCTGAATGTCACAATGGGCCCTGGGGACAAGGGGGTGCAGTGGATGTCACAATGGGCCCTGGGGACAATGGGGGGCGTCCAGGATGTGAGAATGAGTCCTGAGGACAAGGCGGGGTCCCCATGGTATCACAATGGGTCCCCAGTGACAAGGAGGGGTCCCCATGGTGTCACAATAGGCCCTGGGGACAAAGTGGGGTCCAAGAATGTCACAATGGGCCCTGGGGACAAAAGCGGTTGCCATGGTGCCACAATGGGCCCTGGGGTCAAAAGGGGTCCCCATGGTGCTACAATGGGCCCTGGGGACAAAGGGGGGTCCTGGGATGTCACAATAGGCCCCAGTGACAAAGAGGGTCCCCAGGATGTCACAATGGGCCCTGGGGACAAAGAGGGGTCCCCTGAATGTCACAATGGGCCCTGGGGACAAGGGGGTGCAGAGGATGTCACAATGGGCCCTGGGGACAAGGGTGGTACCCACGGGGTCACAATGGGCCCTGGGCAAAAGGGGGGGTCCCCATAGTGTCACAATGGGTCCTGGGGACAATGGGGGGTCCCAGGACGTCACAATGGGCTCTGGGGACAAGGGGGGGTCCCCAGGATGTCACAATGGGCCCTGGGGACAAAGAGGGGTCCCCTGAATGTCACAATGGGCCCTGGGGACAAGGGGTTGCAGTGGATGTCACAATGGGCCCTGGGGACAATGCGGGGTGTCCAGGATGTGAGAATGAGTCCTGAGGACAAGGGGGGGTCCCCATGGTGTCATAATGGGTCCCCAGTGACAAGGAGGGGTCCCCATGGTGTCACAATGGGCCCCAGTGACAAAGGGGGTCCCCTGAATGTCACAATAGGTCCTGGGGACAATGGGGGGTCCTGGGACGTCACAATGGGCCCTGGCGACAAGGAGGGATCCCCAGGATGTCACAATGGGCCCTGGGGACAAAGAGGGGTCCCCTGAATGTCACAATGGGCCCTGGGGACAAGGGGGTGCAGAGGATGTCACAATGGGCCCTGGGGACAATGGGGGGTCCTGGGACGTCACAATGGGCCCTGGGGACAAGGGGGGGTCCCCAGGATGTCACAATGGGCCCTGGGGACAAAGAGGAGTCCCCTGAATGTCACAATGGGCCCTGGGGACAGGGGGGTGCAGTGGATGTCACAATGGGCCCTGGGGACAATGGGGGGTGTCCAGGATGTCAGAATGACTCCTGAGGACAAGGGGGGGTCCCCATGGTGTCACAATGGGTCCCCAGTGGCAAGGAGGGGTCCCCATGGTGTCACAATAGGCCCTGGGGACAAAGTGGGGTCCAAGAATGTCACAATGGGCCCTGGGGACAAAAGGGGTTGCCATAGTACCACAATGGGCCCTGGGGTCAAAGGGGGTCCCCATGGTGCTACAATGGGCCCTGGGGACAAAGGGGGTCCTGGGATGTCACAATGGGCCCTGGGGACTAAGGGGGTGTCCCCATGGTGCCACAACGGGCCCTGGGAGCAAGGGGATGGCCAGGATGTCACAATGGGTCCTGGGGAAAATGGGGGGTGCCCAGGATGTCACAATGGAGCCTGAGGACAAGCGGGGGTCTCCATGGTGTCACAATGGGCCCCAGTGACAAAGGGGGTCCCCTGAATGTCACAATAGGTCCTGGGGACAATGGGGGGTCCTGGGATGTCACAATGGGCCCTGGGGACAAGGAGGGATCCCCAGGATGTCACAATGGGCCCTGGGGACAATGGGGGGACCTGGGACGTCACAATGGGCCCTGGGGACAAGGGGGTGCAGAGGATGTCACAATGGGCCGTGGGGACAAGGGTGGGTCCCCAGGATGTCACAATGGGCCCTGGGGACAAAGAGGGGTCCCCTGAATGTCACAATGGGCCCTGGGGACAAGGGGGTGCAGAGGATGTCACAATGGGCCCTGGGGACAATGGGGGGTCCTGGGACATCACAATGGGCCCTGGGGACAAGGAGGGATCCCCAGGATGTCACAATGGGCCCTGGGGACAATGGGGGGTCCTGGGACGTCACAATGGGCCCTGGGGACAAGGGGGGGTCCCCAGGATGTCACAATGGGCCCTGGGGACAATGGGGGGTCCTGGGATGTCACAATGGGCCCTGGGGACAAGGGGGGGTCCCCAGGATGTCACAATGGGCCTTGGGAACAAGGGGGTCCCCAAGATATCACAATGGGCCCTGGGGACAATGTAAGGTCCTGGGCTGTCACAATGGATCCTGAGGACAAGGGGGGACCCCAGGATGTCACAATGAAGTCTTGGGACAAAGGGGGTCCCCACGATGTCACAATGGGCCCTGGGGACAAAGGGGGGTCCCTTGAATGTCACAATGGGCCCTGGGGACAATGGGGGGTCCTGGGATGTCACAATGGACCCTGGGGACAAGGGGGTGCCGAGGATGTCACAATGGGCCCTGGGGACAATGGGGGGTCCTGAGACCTCACAATGGGCCCTGAGGACAATGGTGGGTCCCCTGAATGTCAAAATGGGCCCTGGGGACAAAGGGGGGTCCGCAGGATGTCACAATGGGCACTGGGGATAAAGGGGGGGTCCCCATGGTGTCACAATGGGCCCAAGTGACAAGGAGGCTCCCCACGGTGCCACGATGGGTCCTGGGGACAAGGGCGTCCCCCAGATGTCACAATGGGCCCTGGGGACAATGGGGTTGCCCAGGATGTCACAATGGGCCCTGGGGACAATGGGAGGCCCCAAGGTGTTCAGAACGAGCCCTGGGGACAAAGTGGAATCCCGGAATGTCACAATGGCCCCCAGTGACAAAGGGTTTCCCCATGGTGCCACAATGGGCCCTGGGGACAAAAGGGGTCCCCAGGATTTCACAATAGCACTGGGGACAAAGGGGGGTCATGGGATGTCACAATGGGCCCTGGGGACAAGGGAGATCCCCATGGTGTCACAATAAGCCCTGGGGACAAAGTGGGGTCCTGGGATGTCACAATGGGCTCTGGGGACAAGGAGGATCCCCAGGATGTCACAATGGCCCCCAGTGACAAAGAGGGTCCTCATGGTGCCACAATGGGCCCTGGGGACAAAGGGGGTCCCCAGGATGTCACAATGGGCCCTGGGGACAGTGGGGGGTCCTGGGACGTCACAATGGGCTCTGGGGACAAGGGGGGGTCCCCAGGATGTCACAATGGGCCCTGGGGACAAAGAGGGGTCCCCTGAATGTCACAATGGGCCCTGGGGACAAGGGGGTGCAGTGGATGTCACAATGGGCCCTGGGGACAATGGGGGGTGTCCAGGATGTGAGAATGAGTCCTGAGGACAAGGGGGGGTCCCCATGGTGTCACAATGGGTCCCCAGTGACAAGGAGGGGTCCCCATGGTGTCACAATAGGCCCTGGGGACAAAAGGGGTTGCCATGGTGCCACAATGGGCCATGGGGTCAAAGGGGACCCCATGGTGCTACAATGGCCCTGGGTACAAAGGGGGGTCCTGGGATGTCACAATGGGCCCTGGGGACAAACGGGGTGTCCCCACGGTGCCACAACGGGCCCTGGGAGCAAGGGGGTGGCCCCAGGATGTCACAATGGGTCCTGGGGAAAATGGGGGGTGCCCAGGATGTCACAATGAAGTCTTGGGACAAAGGGGTCCCCAGGATGTCACAATGAGGCCTGGGGACCAGGGGGGGTCCTGGGATGTCACAGTGGGCCCCAGTGACAAAGGGGGTCCCTATGGTGCCACAATGGGCCCTGGGGACAAAGGGGGTCCCCTGGATGTCACAATGGGCTCTGGGGACAAGGAGGGTCCCCAGGATGTCACAATAGGCCCTGGGGACAAAGAGCGTCCCCAGCATGTCACAATGGGCCCTGGGGACAAAGGGGGTCCCCACGGTATCAGAATGGGCCCTGGGGACAATGGGGGGTCCTGGGATGAAACAATGAGCCCTGCAGACAAGGGTGGTACCCACGGTGTCACAATGGGCACTGGGGACAAGTGGGGTCCCCAGGATGTCACAATGGGCCCTGGGGACTAAGAGGGGTCCCCTGAATGACACAATGGGCCCTGGGGACAAGGGGGTGCAGAGGATGTCACAATGGGCCCTGGGGACAATGGGGGGTCCCCTGAATGTCAAAATGGGCCCCAGTGACAAGGAGGGATTCCCAGGATGTCACAATGGGCCCTGGAGATAAGGGGGTGTCCCCAGGATGTCACAAGGGCCCTGGGGACAATGTGGGGTCCTGGGATGTCACAATGGGCCCCAGTGACAAACGGGGGCCCCTGAATGTCACAATGGGCCCTGGGGACAATGGGGGTCCTGGGAAGTCCCAATTGGCCCTGGGGACAAGGAGGGATCCCCAGGATGTCACAATGGGCCCTGGGGACAATGGCGGGTCCTGGGACGTCCCAATGGGCCCTGGGGACAAGCAGGGATCCCCAGGATGTCACAATGGGCCCTGGGGACAATGGCGGGTCCTGGGACGTCACAATGGGCCCTGGGGACAAGGCGGGGTCCCCAGGATGTCACAATGGGCCCTGGGGAAAAAGAGGGGTCCCCTGAATGTCACAATGGGCCCTGGGGACAATGGGGGGTCCTGGGATGTCACAATGGGCCCTGGGGACAAAGGGGCCCCCTGAATGTCACAATGGGTCCTGGGGACAATGGTGGGTCCTGGGACGTCACAATGGGCCCTGGGGACAAGGCGGGGTCCCCAGGATGTCACAATGGGCCCTGGGGAAAAAGAGGGGTCCCCTGAATGTCACAATGGGCCCTGGGGACAATGGGGGGTCCTGGGATGTCACAATGGGCCCTGGGGACAAAGGGGCCCCCTGAATGTCACAATGGGTCCTGGGGACAATGGTGGGTCCTGGGACGTCACAATGGGCCCTGGGGACAAGGAGGGATCCCCAGGATGTCACAATGGGCCCTGGGGACAATGGGGGGTCCTGGGACGTCACAATGGGCCCTGGGGACAAGGGGGGGTCCCCAGGATGTCACAGTGTGCCCTGGGTACAAAGAGGCGTCCCCGGAATGTCACAATGGGCCCTGGGGACAAGGGGGTGCCCTGAATGTCACAATGGGGCCTGGGGAAAATGGGGTGTCCTAAGACGTCACAATGGGCCCTGGGGACAATGGGAGTCCCCAAGGTGTCAGAACGAGCCCTGGGGACAAAGTGGAATCCTGGAATGTCATAATGGCCCCCAGTGACAAAGGGGTTCCCCATGGTGTCACAATGGGCCCTGGGGACAAAAGGGGTCCCCAGGATTTCGCAATAGCACTGGGGACAAAGGGGGGTCATGGGATGTCACAATGGGCCTTGGGGACACAGAGGGGCCCTAGGACGTCACAATCAGCCCTGGGGACAAGGGGGGGTCCCCTGAAAGTCACAATGAGCCCTGGGAACAGAGGGGGCTCCCCAGGACATCACAATGGGCCCTGGGAACAATGGGGGGTCCTGGGACGTCACAATGGGCCCTGGGGACAAGGGGGGGTCTCCAGGATGTCACAATGGGCCCTGGGGACAAAGAGGGGTCCCTAAAGTGTCACAATGGGCCCTGGGGACACAGAGTGGCCCTGGGACGTCACAATCAGCCCTGGGGACAAAGTGGGGTCCTGGGATGTCACAATGGGCCCCAGTGACAAAGGGGGTCCCCATAGTGCCACAATGGGCCGTGGGGACAAAAGGGGTGCCCAGGATGTCACAATGGGCCCTGGGGACCAGGGTGGTCCTGCGATGTCACAATGGGCCCTGGGGACAAAGGGTGTCCCCTGGTTTTCACAATGGGCTCTGGGGACAAAGGGGGGTCCTGCGATGTCACAATGAGCCCTGCGGTCAAGGGTGGTACCCACGGTGTCACAATGGGCCCTGGGGACAAAGAGGGGTCCGCTGAATGTCACAATGGGCCCTGGGGACAAGGGGGTGCAGAGGATGTCACAATGGGCCCTGGGGATAATGTGGGGTCCTGGGATGTCACAATGGGCCCCAGTGACAAAGGGGGTCCCCTGAATGTCACAATGGGTCCTGGGGACAATGGGGGGTCCTGGGACGTCACAATGGGCCCTGGGGACAAGGAGGGATCCCCAGGATGTCACAATGGGCCCTGGGGCCCAGGGGGGTCCTGCGATGTCACAATGGGCCCTAGGGACAAGAGGGGGTCATAAGACGTCACAATGGGCTCTGGGGCCAAGCAGGGATCCCCAGGATGTCACAATGGGCCCTGGAGACAATGGGGGGTCCTGGGACGTCACAATGGGTCCCGGTGACAAGGGGGCATCCCCAGGATGTCAAAATGCGCCCTGGGGCCCAGGGGGGTCCTGCGATGTCACAATGGGCCCTGGGGACAAAGGGGGTCCCCTGGATGTCACAATGGGCTCTGGGGACAATGGAGATCACCACGGTATCAGAATGGGCCCTGGGGACAAAGGGGGGTCCTGGGATGTCACAATGAGCCCTGCGGACAAGGGTGGTACCCACGGTGTCACAATGGGCCCTGGGAACAAGGGGGGGTCCCCATAGTGTCACAATGGGTCCTGGGGACAAGTGGGGTCCCCAGGATGTCACAATGTGTCCTGGGGACAATGGGGGGTCCTGGGACGTCACAATGGGCCCTGGGGACAAGGGGGGGTCCCTTGGATGTCACAATGGGCCCTGGTGACAACGGGGGTCCCCAGGATGTGACAATGGGCCCTGGGGACAAAGAGGGGTCCACTGAATGTCACAGTGGGCCCTGGGGACAAGGGGGTGCAGTGGATGTCACAATGGGCCCTGGGGACAATGGTGGGTCCTGGAATGTCACAATGGGCCTTGGGGACAATGGGGGTCCCCAGGATGTCACAATGGGCCCTGGGGACAATGGGGTTGCCCAGGATGTCACAATGGGCCCTGGGGACAATGGGAGTCCCCAAGGTGTCAGAACGAGCCCTGGGGACAAAGTGGAATCCTGGAATGTCACAATGGCCCCCAGTGACAAAGGGGTTCCCCATGGTGCCACAATGGGCCCTGGGGACAAAAGGGGTCCCCAGGATTTCACAATAGCACTGGGGACAAAGGGGGGTCATGGGATGTCACAATGGGCCCTGGGGACAAAGGGAGATTCCCATGGTGTCACAATAAGCCCTGGGGACAAAGTGGGGTCCTGGGATGTCACAATGGGCTCTGGGGACAAGGAGGGTCCCCCAGGATGTCACAATGGGCCCTGGGGACAAAGGGGGTCCCGGGATGTCACAATGGGCCCCAGTGATAAAGAGGGTCCTCACGGTGCCACAATGGGCCCTGGGGACAAAGGGGGTCCCCTGGATGTCACAATGGGCTCTGGGGACAAGGAGGGTCCCCAGGATGTCACAATGGGCCCTGTGGACAAAGAGCGTCCCCAGCATGTCACAATGGGCCCTGGGGACAAAGGGGGGTCCCCTGAATGTCACAATGGGCCCTGGGGACAGTGGGGGGTCCTGGGACGTCACAATGGGCCCTGGGGACAAGGGGGGGTCCCTTGGATGTCACAATGGGCCCTGGGGACAAAGGGGGGTCCCCAGGATGTCACAATGGGCCCTGGGGACAATGTGGGGTCCCCTGAATGTCACAATGGGCCCTGGGGACAGGGAGGTGCCGAGGATGTCACAATGGGCCCTGGAGACAAGGGGGTGTCCCCTGAATGTCACAATGGGCCCTGCGGACAAGGGTGGTACCCACGGTGTCACAATGGTCACTGGGCACAAGGGGGGGTCCCTATAGTGTCACAATGGGTCCTGGGGACAAGTGGGGTCCCCAGGATGTCACAAGGGCCCTGGGGACAATGTGGGGTCCTGGGATGTCACAATGGGCCCCAGTGACAAAGGGGGTCCCCATGGTGCCACAATGGGCTGTGGGGACAAAAGGGGTGCCCAGGATGTCACAATGGGCCCAAGTGACAAGGAGGGTCCCCACGGTGCCACGATGGGTCCTGGGGACAAGGGCGTCCCCCAGATGTCACAATGGGCCCTGGGGACAATGGGGTTGCCCAGGATGTCACAATGGGCCCTGGGGACAATGGGAGTCCCCAAGGTGTCAGAACGAGCCCTGGGGACAAAGTGGAATCCTGGGATGTCACAATGGCCCCCAGTGACAAAGGGGTTCCCCATGGTGCCACAATGGGCCCTGGGGACAAAAGGGGTCCCCAGGATTTCACAATAGCACTGGGGACAAAGGGGGGTCGTGGGATGTCACAATGGGCCCTGGGGACAAGGGAGATCCCCATGGTGTCACAATAAGCCCTGGGGACAAAGTGGGGTCCTGGGATGTCACAATGGGCCCCAGTGACAAAGGGGGTCCCCATGGTGCCACAATGGGCCGTGGGGACAAATGGGGTCCCCAGGATGTCATAATGAACCCTGGGGACAAACGGTGGTCCTGGGACATTTCAATGGGCCCTGGGGACAAAGGGGGGACCCCAGGATGTCACAATGGGCCCTGGGGACAAAGGGGGTCCCCTGGATGTCACAATGGGCTCTGGGGACAAGGAGGGTCCCCAGGATGTCACAATGGGTCCTGGGGACAAAGGGGGGTCCCGTGAATGTCACAATGGGCCCTAGGGACAAGGGGGTGTCGAGGAGGTCACAATGGGCCCTGGGGACAATGGGGGGTCCTGGGACGTCACAATGGGCCCTGGGGACAAGGAGGGATCCCCAGGATGTCACAATGGGCCCTGGGGACAACGGGGGGTCCTAAGACGTCACAATGGGCCCTGGGGACAAGCAGGGATCCCCAGGATGTCACAATGGGCCCTGGACACAATGGGGGGTCCTGGGACGTCACAATGGGCCTTGGGGACAAGGGGGCATCCCCAGGAGGTCAAAATGCGCCCTGGGGCCCAGGGGGGTCCTGCGATGTCACAATGGGCCCTGGGGACAAAGGGGGTCCCCTGGATGTCACAATGGACTCTGGGGACAAAGGGGATCCCCACGGTATCAGAATGGGCCCTGGGGACAAAGGGGGGTCCTGCGATGTCACAATGAGCCCTGCAAACAAGGATGGTACCCACGGTGTCACAATGGGCCGTGGAAACAAGGGGGGGTCCCCATAGTGTCACAATGTGTCCTGGGGACAATGTGGGGTCCTGGGATGTCACAATGGACCCCAGTGACAAAGGGGCCACCTGAATGTCACAATGGGTCCTGGGGACAATGGGGGGTCCTGGGACGTCACAATGGGCCCAGGGGACAAGAAGGGATCCCCAGGATGTCACAATGGGCCCTGGCGACAATGGGGGGTCCTGGGACGTCACAATGGGCCCCAGTGACAAGGGGGGGTCCCCAGGATGTCACAGTGTGCCCTGGGTACAAAGAGGCGTCCCCGGAATGTGATAATGGGCCCTGGGGACAAGGGGGTGCCCTGACTGTCACAATGGGCCCTGGGGACAAGGGGGTGCAGTGGATGTCACAATGGGCCTTGGGGACAATGGGGGGTCCTGGAATGTCACAATGGGCCCTGGGGACAATGGGGGTCCCCAGGATGTCACAATGGGCCCTGGGGACAATGGGAGTCCCCAAGGTGTCAGAACGAGCCCTGGGGACAAAGTGGAATCCTGGAATGTCACAATGGCCCCCAGTGACAAAGGGGTTCCCCATGGTGTCATAATGGGCCCTGGGGACATAAGGGGTCCCCAGGATTTCACAATAGCACTGGGGACAAAGGGGGGTCATGGGATGTCACAATGGGCCCTGGGGACAAGGGAGATCCCCATGGTGTCACAATAAGCCCTGGGGACAAAGTGGGGTCCTGGGATGTCACAATGGGCCCTGGGGACAAAGGGGGGTCCTGGGATGTCACAATGGGGCCCAGTGACAAAGAGGGTCCTCACGGTGCCACAATGGGCCCTGGGGACAAAGGGGGTCCCCTGGATGTCACAATGGGCTCTGGGGACAAGGAGGGTCCCCAGGATGTCACAATGGGCCCTGGGGACAAAGAGGGGTCCCCTGAATGTCACAATGGGCCCTGGGGACAATGGGGTGCAGTGGATGTCACAATGGGCCCTGGGGACAATGGGGGGTGTCCAGGATGTGAGAATGAGTCCTGAGGACAAGGGGGGGTCCCCATGGTGTCACAATGGGTCCCCAGTGACAAGGAGGGGTCCCCATGGTGTCACAATAGGTCCTGGGGACAAAGTGGGGTCCAAGAATGTCACAATGGGCCCTGGGGACAAAAGGGGTTGCCATGGTGCCACAATGGGCCCTGGGGTCAAAGGGGGGTCCTGGGATGTCACAATGGGCCCTGGGGACAAGCGGGGGTCTCCATGGTGTCAGAATGGGCCCCAGTGACAAAGGGTGTCCCCTGAATGTCACAATAGGTCCTGGGGACAATGGGGATCCTGGGACGTCACAATGGGTCCTGGGGACAAGGAGGGATCCACAGGATGTCACAATGGGCCCTGGGGACAATGGGGGGTCCTGGGACGTCACAATGGGCCCTGGGGACAAGGGGGGGTCCCCAGGATGTCACAATGGGCCCGGGGGACAAAGGGGTGCCGAGGATGTCACAATGGGCCCTGGGGACAATGGGGGGTCCTGGGATGTCACAATGGGCCCTGGGGACAAGGAGGTCCCCCAGATATCACAATGGGCCCTAGGGACAATGTAAGGTCCTGGGCTGTCACAATGGACCCTGAGGACAAGGGGGGTCCCCAGGATGTCACAATGAAGTCCTCGGACAAAGGGGGTCCCCAGGATGTCAGAATGGGGCCTGGGGACCAGGGGGTGTCCTGGGATGTCACAATGGGCCCCAGTGACAAAGGGGGTCCCTATGGTGCCACAATGGGCCATGGGGACAAAGGGGGTCCCCTGGATGTCAGAGTGGGCTCTGGGGACAAGGAGGGTCCCCAGGATGTCACAATGGGCCCTGGGGACAAAGAGCGTCCCCAGCATGTCACAATGTGTCCTGGGGACAATGTGGGGTCCTGGGATGTCACAATGGGCCCCAGTGACAAAGGGGCCCCCTGAATGTCACAATGGGTCCTGGGGACAATGGGAAGTCCTGGGACGTCACAATGGGCCCCAGTGAGAAGGGGGGTCCCCAGGATTTCACAATAGCACTGGGGACAAAGGGGGGTCATGGGATGTCACAATGGGCCCTGGGGACAAGGGAGATCCCCATGGCGTCACAATAAGCCCTGGGGACAAAGTGCGGTCCTGGGATGTCACAATGGGCTCTGGGGACAAGGAGGGTCCTCAGGATCTCACAATGGGCCCTGGGGACAAAGGGGGGTCCTGGGATGTCACAATGGGTCCTGGGGACAATGGGGGTCCCCACGGTGCCACGATGGGTCCTGGGGACAAGGGCGTCCCCCTAGATGTCACAATGGGCCCTGGGGACAATGGGGTTGCCCAGGATGTCACAATGGACCCTGGGGACAAAGGGGGGTGGGCAGGATGTCACAATGGGCACTGGGGACAAAGGGGGGGTCCCCATGGTGTCACAATGGGTCCCCAGTGACAAGGAGGGTTCCCTATGGTGTCACAATAGGCCCTGGGGACAAAGTGGGGTCCTAGAATGTCACAATGAGCCCTGGGGACAAAGGGGGGTCCTGGGATGTCACAATGGGCCCTGGGGACAAGAGGGGATTCCTAGGATGTCACAATGGGCCCTGGGGACTAATGTGGTCCCCACGGTGTCACAATATGTCCTGGAGACAAAGAGGGGTCCCCAGGATGTCACAATGGGCCCTTGGGACAATGGGGTTCCTGGGATGTCACAATGGGTCCCCAGTGACAAAGGGGGTCCCCAGGATGTCTCAATGGGCCCTGAGAACAATGGGAGGTCCCCATGGTGTCACAAAGGGTCCCCAGTGACAAGGGAGGTCCCCACGGTGCCACGATGGGTCCTGGGGACAAGGAGGTCCCCAGGATGCCACAATGGGCCCTGGGGACAATGGAGGGTCCTGGGACGTCACAGTGGGCCCTGGGGACAAAGAGGCTCCCCAGGATGTCACAATGGGACCTGGGGACAAGGGGGTCTCCAGGTACTCACAGTGGGCTCTGGGGACAATGGAGGTTCCCCAGGATGTTCACAATAGGCCCTGAGGACAAGGGGTGGTCCCCATGCTGTCACAATGGGTCCACAGTGACAAGGGGGTCCCCAAGGTGTCACAATGGGCCCTGGGGACAATGGGGGGTCCTGGGACGTAACAATAGGCCCTGGGGACAAGGGGGTTCCCCACAGTGTCACAATGGGCCCTGGGGACAAAGGGGGTCCGCACGGTGTTACAATGGTCCCGGGGGACAAAGGGGGATGCCCAGGATGTCACAATGGGCCCTGAGGACAAGGGGGGGTCCCCATGGTGTCACAATGGGTCCCCAGTGACAAGGAGGGTCCCCATGGTGTCATGATGGGTCCTGGGGACAAGGGGGTCCCCAGGATGTAACAATGGACCCTGGGGACAATGGGGGGTCCTGGGATGTCACAATGGGTCCCAGTGACATGGGGGTCCCCAGGATGTCACAATGGGCCCTGGGGACAATGCGGGGTCCTGGGACGTCACAATGGGCCCCAGTGACAAAGGGGGTCCCCTGAATGTCACAATGGGCCCTGGGGACAATGGGGGGTCCTGGGACGTCACAATGGGCCCTGGGGACAAGGAGGGATCCCCAGGATGTCACAATGGGCCCTGGGGACAATGGGGCGTCCTGGGACGTCACAATGGGCCCTAGGGACAAGAGGGGGTCCCCAGGATGTCACAATGGGCTCTGGGGACAAAGAGGGGTCCCCTGAATGTCACAATGGGCCCTGGGGACAAGGGGGTGCCGAGGATGTCACAATGGGCCCTGGGGACAATGGGGGTCCTGGGACGTCACAATGGGCCCTGGGGACACAGAAGGGCCCTAGGACGTCACAATCAGCCCTGGCGACAAGATGGGGTCCCCTGAGAGTCACAATGAGCCCTGGGAAGAGAGGGGGCTCCCAAGGACATCACAATGGGCCCTGGGAACAATGGGGGGTCCTGGGACGTCACAATGGGCCCTGGGGACTAGGAGGGATCCCCAGGATGTCACAATGGGCCCTGAGGACAAGGGGGGGTCCCCAGGATGTCACAATGGGCCCTGGGGACAAAGAGGGGTCCCCTGAATGTCACAATGGGCCCTGGGGACAAGGGGGTGCAGAGGATGTCACAATGGGCCCTGGGGACAATCGGGGGTCCTGGGATGTCACAATGGGCCCTGGGGACAAGGAGGGATCCCCAGGATGTCACAATGGGCCCTGGGGACAAGGGGGGGTCACCAGGATGTCACAATGGGCCCTGGGGACAAAGTAAGATCCTGGGATGTCACAATGGGCCCTGGGGACAAGGGGGGGTCCCCAGGATGTCACAATGGGCCTTGGGAACAAGAGGGTCCCCCAGATATCACAATGGGCCCTGGGGACAATGTAAGGTCCTGGGCTGTCACAATGGACCCTGAGGACAAGGGGGGTCCCCAGGATGTCACAATGAAGTCTTGGGACAAAGGGGTCCCCAGGATGTTCACAATGGGCCCTGGGGACCAGGGGGGGTCCTGGGATGTCACAATGGGCCCCAGTGACAAAGGGGGTCCCTATGGTGCCACAATGGGCCCTGGGGACAAAGGGGGTCCCCAGCATGTCGCAATGGGCCCTGAGGACAAAGGGGGTCCCCACGGCATCAGAATGGGCCCTGGGGACAAGGGGGCCCCCTGAATGTCACAATGGGCCCTGGCGACAATGGGGGGTCCTGGGATGTCACAATGAGCCCTGCAGACAAGGGTGGTACCCACAGTGTCACAATGGGCCCTGGGCACAAGGGGGGGTCCCCATAGTGTCACAATGGACGCTGGGGACAAGGGGGTGCCGAGGATGTCACAATGGGCCCTGGGGACAATGGGGGGTCCTGGGACCTCAGAATGGGCCCTGAGGACAATGGTGGGTCCCCTGAATGTCAAAATGGGCCCTGGGGACAAAGGGGGGTCCGCAGGATGTTACAATGGGCACTGGGGACACAGGGGGGGTCCCCAGGATGTCACAATGGGCCTGGGGACAGTGTGGGGTCCTGGGATTTCACAATGGGCCCCAGTGACAAAGGGGGTCCCCTGAATGTCACAATGGGTCCTGGGGACAATGGGGGCTCCTGGGACGTCACAATGGGCCCTGGGGACAAGGAGGGATCCACAGGATGTCACAATGGGCCCTGGGGACAATGGGGGGTCCTGGGACGTCACAATGGGCCCTGGGGACAAGGGGGGGTCCCCAGGATGTCACAATGGGCCCTGGGGACAAAGAGGGGTCCCCTGAATGTCACAATGGGCCCTGGGGACAAGGGGGTGCAGTGGATGTCACAATGGGCCCTGGGGACAATGGGGGGTCCTGGGACCTCACAATGGGCCCTGAGGACAATGGTGGGTCCCCTGAATGTCAAAATGGGCCCTGGGGACAAAGGGGGGTCCGCAGGATGTCACAATGGGCACTGGGGATAAAGGGGGGGTCCCCATGGTGTCACAATGGGCCCAAGTGACAAGGAGGGTCCCCACGGTGCCACGATGGGTCCTGGGGACAAGGGCGTCCCCCAGATGTCACAATGGGCCCTGGGGACAATGGGGTTGCCCAGGATGTCACAATGGGCCCTGGGGACAATGGGAGGCCCCAAGGTGTCAGAACGAGCCCTGGGGACAAAGTGGAATCCTGGAATGTTACAATGGCCCCCAGTGACAAAGGGGTTCCCCACGGTGCCACAATGGGCCCTGGGGACAAAAGGGGTCCCCAGGATTTCACAATAGCACTGGGGACAAAGGGGGGTCGTGGGATGTCACAATGGGCTCCAGTGACAAAGAGGGTCCTCATGGTGCCACAATGGGCCCTGGCGACAAAGGGGGTCCCCAGGATGTCACAATGGGCCCTGGGGACAAAGTGGGGTCCCCTGAATGTCACAATGGGCCGTGGGGACAATAGGGGTTCCTGGGACGTCACAATGGGCCCTGGGGACAAGGGGGTGCAGAGGATGTCACAATGGGCCCTGGGGACAATGTCGGGTCCTGGGACGTCACAATGGGCCCTGGGGACAAGGGGGGGTCCCCAGGATGTCACAATGGGCCCTGGGGACAAAGGGGGGTCCTGGGATGTCAAAATGGGCCCTGGGGACAAAGGGGGTGTCCCCATGGTGCCACAACGGGCCCTGGGAGCAAGGGGGTGCCCAGGATGTCACAATGGACCCTGAGGACAAGCGGGGGTCTCCATGGTGTCACAATGGGCCCCAGTGACAAAGGGGGTCCCCTGAATGTCACAATAGGTCCTGGGGACAATGGGGGGTCCTGGGACGTCACAATGGGCCCTGGGGACAAGGAGGGATCCCCAGGATGTCAGAATGGGCCCTGGGGACAAAGAGGAGTCCCCTGAATGTCACAATGGGCCCTGGGGACAAGGGGGTGCCGAGGATGTCACAATGGGCCCTGGTACCAAGGGGGTGCCGAGGATGTCACAATGGGCCCTGGAGACAATGGGGGGTCCTGAGATGTCACAATGGGCCCTGGGGACAAGGGGGGGTCCCCAGGATGTCACAATGGGCCTTGGGAACAAGGGGGGCCCCCAGATATCACAATGGGCCCTGGGGACAAAGGGGGGTCCTTGGATGTCACAATGGGCCCCAGTGACAAAGGGGGTCCCTATGGTGCCACAATGGGCCCTGGGGACAAAGGGGGTCCCCTGGATGTCACAATGTGCTCTGGGGACAAGGAGGGTCCCCAGCATGTCACAAGGGGTCCTGGGGACAAAGGGGGTCCCCACGGTATCAGAATGGGCCCTGGGGACAAAGGGGGGTCCCCTGAATGTCACAATGGGCCCTGGGGACAGTGGGGGGTCCTGGGATGTCACAATGAGCCCTGGGGACAAGGGTGGTACCCACGGTGTCACAATGGGCCCTGGGCACAAGGGGGGGTCCCCATAGTGTCACAATGGGTCCTGGGGACAAGTGGGGTCCCCAGGATGTCACAATGGGCCCTGGGGACAATGGGGGGTCCTGGGATGTCACAATGGGCCCTGGGGACAAGGGGGCGCCGAGGATGTCACAATGGGCCCTGGGGACAATGGGGGGTCCTGGGACCTCACAATGGGCCCTGAGGACAATGGTGGGTCCCCTGAATGTCAAAATGGGCCCTGGGGACAAAGGGGGGTCCGCAGGATGTCACAATGGGCACTGGGGACAAAGGGGGGGTCCCCAGGATGTCACAATGGGCCCTGGGGACAATGTGGGGTCCTGGGATTTCACAATGGACCCCAGTGACAAAGGGGGTCCCCTGAATGTCACAATGGGTCCTGGGGACAATGGGGGGTCCTGGGACGTCACAATGGGCCCTGGGGACAAGGAGGGATCCCCAGGATGTCACAATGGGCCCTGGGGACAAGGGGGTGTCCCCAGGATGTCACAATGGGCCCTGCGGACAAGGGTGGTACCCACGGTGTCACAATGGGCACTGGGCACAAGGGGGGGTCCCTATAGTGTCACAATGGGTCCTGGGGACAAGTGGGGTCCCCTGAAAGTCACAATGGGCCCTGGGGACAATGTGGGGTCCTGGGATGTCACAATGGGCCCCAGTGACAAACGGGGGCCCCTGAATGTCACAATGGGCCCTGGGGACAATGCGGGGTCCTGGGATGTCACAATGGGCCCTGGGGACAAGGAGGGATCCCCAGGATGTCACAATGGGCCCTGGGGACAAGGGGGTGTCCCCAGGATGTCACAATGAGCCCTGCGGACAAGGGTGGTACCCACGGTGTCTCAATGGGCACTGGGCACAAGGGGGGGTCCCTATAGTGTCACAGTGGGTCCTGGGGACAAGTGGGGTCCCCTGAAAGTCACAATGGGCCCTGGGGACAATGTGGGGTCCTGGGATGTCACAATGGGCCCCCGTGACAAACGGGGGCCCCTGAATGTCACAATGGGCCCTGGGGACAAAGGGGGGTCCTAGGATGTCACAATGGGCCCCAGTGACAAAGGGGTTCCCCATGGTGCCACAATGGGCCGTGGGGACAAATGGGGTCCCCAGGATGTCACAATGAACCCTGGGGACAAACGGTGATCCTGGGACATTTCAGTGGGCCCTGGGGACAAAGGGGGGACCCCAGGATGTCACAATGGGACCTGGGGACAAGGGGGTCTCCAGGTACTCACAGTGGGCTCTGGGGACAATGGAGGTTCCCCAGGATGTTCACAATAGGCCCTGAGGACAAGGGGTGGTCCCCATGCTGTCACAATGGGTCCACAGTGACAAGGGGGGTCCCCAAGGTGTCACAATGGGCCCTGGGGACAATGGGGGGTCCTGGGACTTAACAATAGGTCCTGGGGACAATGGGGTTCCCCACAGTGTCACAATGGGCCCTGGGGACAAAGGGGGTCCGCACGGTGTTACAATGGTCCCGGGGGACAAAGGGGGATGCCCAGGATGTCACAATGGGCCCTGAGGACAAGGGGGGGTCCCCATGGTGTCACAATGGGTCCCCAGTGACAAGGAGGGTCCCCATGGTGTCATGATGGGTCCTGGGGACAAGGGGGTCCCCAGGATGTAACAATGGACCCTGGGGACAATGGGGGGTCCTGGGACGTCACAATGGGCCCTGGAGACAAAGAGGGTCTCCAGGATGTCACAATGGGCTCTGGGGACAATGCGGGGTCCTGGGACGTCACAATGGGCCCCAGTAACATGGGGATCCCCAGGATGTCACAATGGGCCCTGGGGACAAAGGGGTTCCTGGGATGTCACAATGGGCCCCAGTGACAAAGGGGGTCCCCTGAATGTCACAATGGGCCCTGGGGACAACGGGGGGTCCTGGGACGTCACAATGGGCCCTGGGGACAAGGAGGGATCCCCAGGATGTCACAATGGGCCCTGGGGACAAAGGGGGTCCCCTGGATGTCACAATGGCCTCTGGGGACAAGGAGGGTCCCCAGGATGTCACAATGGGCCCTGGGGACAAAGGGGGGTGTCGACGGTGTCAAAATGGGCCCTGGGGACAAAGGGCGTCCCCAGGATGTCACAATGGGCCCTGGGGACAATGGGGGGTCCTGGGACGTCACAATGGGCCCTGGAGACAAGAGGGGATCCCTAGGATGTCACAATGAGCCCTGGGGACTAATGTGGTCCCCACGGTGTCACAATATGTCCTGGAGACAAAGGGGGGTCCCCAGGATGTCACAATGGGCCCTTGGGACAATGGGGTTCCTGGGATGTCACAACGGGTCTCCAGTGACAAAGGGGGTCCCCAGGATGTCTCAATGGGCCCTGAGGACAATGGGAGGTCCCCATGGTGTCACAATGGGTCCCCAGTGACAAGGGAGGTCTCCACGGTGCCAGGATGGGTCCTGGGGACAAGGAGGTCCCCAGGATGTCACAATGGGCCGTGGGGACAAAGAGGCTCCGCAGGATGTCACAATGGGACCTGGGGACAAGGGGGTCTCCAGGAACTCACAGTGGGCTCTGGGGACAATGGAGGTTCCCCAGGATGTTCACAATAGGCCCTGAAGACAAGGGGTGGTCCCCATGCTGTCACAATGGGTCTCCAGTGACAAGGGGGTCCCCAAGGTGTCACAATGGGTCCTGGGGACAATGGGGGTTCCTGGGACGTAACAATAGGCCCTGGGGACAAGGGGGTTCCCCACAGTGTCACAATGGGCACTGGGGACAAAGGGGGTCCGCACGGTGTTACAATGGTCCCGGGGGACAGGGGGGATGCCCAGGATGTCACAATGGGCCCTGAGGACAAGGGGGGGTCCCCATGGTGTCACAATGGGTCCCCAGTGACAAGGAGGGTCCCCATGGTGTCATGATGGGTCCCAGTGACAAGGGGGTCCCCAGGATGTAACAATGGACCCTGGGGACAATGGGGGGTCCTGGGACGTCACAATGGGTCCTGGAGACAAAGGGGGTCTCCAGGATGTCACAATGGGCTCTGGGGACAATGCGGGGTCCTGGGACGTCACAATGGGCCCCAGTGACATGGGGATCCCCAGGATGTCACAATGGGCCCTGGGGACAAAGGGGGGTCCTGGGATGTCACAATGGGCCCCAGTGACAAAGGGGGTCCCCTGAATGTCACAATGGGCCCTGGGGACAATGGGGGGTCCTGGGAGGTCACAATGGGCCCTGGGGACAAGGAGGGATCCCCAGGATGTCACAATGGGCCCTGGGGACAATGGCGGGTCCTGGGACGTCACAATGGGCCCTGGGGACAAGAGGGGGTCCCCAGGATGTCACAATGGGCCCTGGGGACAAAGAGGGGTCCCCTGAATGTCACAATGGGCCCTGGGGACAAGGGGGTGCCGAGGATGTCACAATGGGCCCTAGGGACAATGGGGGTCCTGGGACGTCACAATGGGCCCTGGGGACACAGAGGGGCCCTAGGACGTCACAATCAGTCCTGGGGACAAGGTGGGGTCCCCTGAGAGTCACAATGAGCCCTGGGAAGAGAGGGGGCTCCCAAGGACATCACAATGGGCCCTGGGAACAATGGGGGGTCCTGGGACGTCACAATTGGCCCTGGGGAGAAGGGGGGGTACCCATAGTGTCACAATGGGTCCTGGGGAAAATGGGGTCCCCAGGATGTCACAATGGGCCCTGGGGACAATGTGGGGTCCTGGGATGTCACAATGGGCCCCAGTGACAAAGGAGTCCCCTGAATGTTACAATAGGTCCTGAGGACAGTGGGGGGTCCTGGGACGTCACAATGGGCCCTGGGGACAAGGAGGGATCCCCAAGATGTCACAATGGGCCCTGGGGACAACGGGGGGTCCTAAGACGTCACAATGGGCCCTGGGGCCAAGCAGGGATCCCCAGGATGTCACAATGGGCCCTGGACACAATGGGGGGTCCTGGGACGTCACAATGGGCCCCGTTGACAAGGGGGCATCCCCAGGATGTCAAAATGCGCCCTTGGGCCCAGGGGGGTCCTGCGATGTCACAATGGGCCCTGGGGACAAAGGGGGTCCCCTGGATGTCACAATGGACTCTGGGGACAAAGGGGATCCCCACGGTATCAGAATGGGCCCTGGGGACAAAGGGGGGTCCTGGGATGTCACAATGAGCCCTGCGGACAAGGGTGGTACCCACGGTGTCACAATGGGCCCTGGGCACAAGGGGGGGTCCCCATAGTGTCACAATGGGTCCTGGGGACAAGTGGGGTCCCCAGGATGTGACAATGTGTCCGGGGACAATGTGGGGTCCTGGGATGTCACAATGGGCCCCAGTGACAAAGGGGCCCCCTGAATGTCACAATGGGTCCTAGGGACAATGGGGGGTCCTGGGACGTCACAACGGGCCCTGGGGACAAGGAGGGATCCCCAGGATGTCACAATGGGCCCTGGGGACAATGGGGGGTCCTGGGACGTCACAATGGGCCCCAGTGACAAGGGGGGGTCCCCTGAATGTCACAATGGGCCCTGGGGACAAAGAGGGGTCCCCTGAATGTCACAATGGGCCCTGGGGACAAGGGGGTGCAGTGGATGTCACAATGGGCCCTGGGGACAATGGGGGGACCTGGAATGTCACAATGGGCCCTGGGGACAATGGGGGTCCCCAGGATGTCACAATGGGCCCTGGGGACAATGGGGTTGCCCAGGATGTCACAATGGGCCCTGGGGACAATGGGAGTCCCCAAGGTGTCAGAACGAGCCCTGGGGACAAAGTGGAATCCTGGAATGTCACAATGGCCCCCAGTGACAAAGGGGTTCCCCATGGTGTCACAATGGGCCCTGGGGACAAAAGGGGTCCCCAGGATTTCACAATAGCACTGGGGACAAAGGGGGGTCATGGGATGTCACAATGGGCCCCAGTGACAAAGAGGGTCCTCATGGTGCCACAATGGGCCCTGGGGACAAAGGGGGTCCCCAGGATGTCACAATGGGCTCTGGGGACAAGGAGGGTCCCCAGGATGTCACAATGGGCCCTGGGGACAAAGGGGGTCCCCAGGATGTCACAATGGGCCCTGGGGACAAAGGGGGTCCCCACGGTATCAGAATGGGCCCTGGGGACAAAGGGGGGTCCCCTGAATGTCACAATGGGCCCTGGGGACAGTGGGGGGTCCTGGGACGTCACAATGGGCCCTGGGGACAAGGGGGGGTCCCCAGGATGTCACAATGGGCCCTGGGGACAAAGGGGGGTCCCCTGAATGTCACAATGGGCCCTGGGGACAGTGGGGGGTCCTGGGACGTCACAATGGGCCCTGGGGACAAGGGGGGGTCCCCAGGATGTCACAATGGGCCCTGGGGACAAAGAGGGGTCCCCTGAATGTCACAATGGGCCCTGGGGACAATGGGGGGTGTCCAGGATGTGAGAATGAGTCCTGAGGACAAGGCGGGGTCCCCATGGTGTCACAATGGGTCCCCAGTGACAAGGAGGGGTCCCCATGGTGTCACAATAGGCCCTGGGGACAATGTGGGGTCCAAGAATGTCACAATGGGCCCTGGGGACAAAAGGGGTTGCCATGGTGCCACAATGGGCCATGGGGTCAAAGGGGACCCCATGGTGCTACAATGGCCCTGGGTACAAAGGGGGGTCCTGGGATGTCACAATGGGCCCTGGGGACAAGCGGGGTGTCCCCACGGTGCCACAACGGGCCCTGGGAGAAAGGGGGTGGCCCCAGGATGTCACAATGGGTCCTGGGGAAAATGTAAGGTCCTGGGCTGTCACAATGGACCCTGAGGACAAGGGGGGTCCCCAGGATGTCACAATGAAGTCTTGGGACAAAGGGGTCCCCAGGATGTCACAATGGGGCCTGGGGACCAGGGGGGGTCCTGGGATGTCACAATGGGCCCCAGTGACAAAGGGGGTCCCTATGGTGCCACAATGGGCCCTGGGGACAAAGGGGGTCCCCTGGATGTCACAATGGGCTCTGGGGACAAGGAGGGTCCCCAGGATGTCACAATGGGCCCTGGGGACTAGGGGAGGTCCTGGGATGTCACAATGGGCCCTAGTGACAAAGGGGGTCCCTATGGTGCCACAATGGGCCCTGGGGACAAAGGGGGTCCCCTGGATGTCACAATGGGCTCTGGGGACAAGGAGGGTCCCCAGGATGTCACAATGGGCCCTGGGGACAAAGAGCGTCCCCAGCATGTCACAATGGGCCCTGGGGACAAAGGGGGTCCCCACGGTATCAGAATGGGCCCTGGGGACAAAGGGGGGTCCCCTGAATGTCACAATGGGCCCTGGGGACAATGGGGGGTCCTGGGATGAAACAATGAGCCCTGCGGACAAGGGTGGTACCCACGGTGTCACAATGGGCACTGGGCACAACGGGGGGTCCCCATAGTGTCACAATGGGTCCTGGGGACAAGTGGGGTCCCCAGGATGTCACAATGGGCCCTGGGGACTAAGAGGGGTCCCCTGAATGTCACAATGGGCCCTGGGGACAAGGGGGTGTAGAGGATGTCACAATGGGCCCTGGGGACAATGGGGGGTCCCCTGAATGTCAAAATGGGCCCCAGTGACAAGGAGGGATTCCCAGGATGTCACAATGGGCCCTGGAGATAAGGGGGTGTCCCCAGGATGTCACAAGGGCCCTGGGGACAATGTAGGGTCCTGGGATGTCACAATGGGCCCCAGTGACAAACGGGGGCCCCTGAATGTCACAATGGGCCCTGGGGACAATGGGGGTCCTGGGACGTCCCAATTGGCCCTGGGGACAAGGAGGGATCCCCAGAATGTCACAATGGGCCCTGGGGACAATGGCGGGTCCTGGGATGTCACAATGGGCCCTGGGGACAAGGGGGGGTCCCCAGGATGTCACAATGGGCCCTGGGGAAAAAGAGGGGTCCCCTGAATGTCACAATGGGCCCTGGGGACAAGGGGGTGCTGAGGACGTCACAATGGGCCCTGGGGACAATGGGGGGTCCTGGGATGTCACAATGGGCCCTGGGGACAAAGGGGCCCCCTGAATGTCACAATGGGTCCTGGGGACAATGGTGGGTCCTGGGACGTCACAATGGGCCCTGGGGACAAGGAGGGATCCCACAGGATGTCACAATGGGCCCTGGGGACAATGGGGGGTCCTGGGACGTCACAATGGGCCCCAGTGACAAGGGGGGGGTCCCCAGGATGTCACAGTGTGCCCTGGGTACAAAGAGGCGTCCCCGGAATGTCACAATGGGCCCTGGGGACAAGGGGGTGCCCTGAATGTCACAATGGGGCCTGGGGAAAATGGGGGGTCCTAAGACGTCACAATGGGCCCTGGGGACAATGGGAGTCCCCAAGGTGTCAGAACGAGCCCTGGGGACAAAGTGGAATCCTGGAATGTCACAATGGCCCCCAGTGACAAAGGGGTTCCCCATGGTGTCACAACGGGCCCTGGGGACAAAAGGGGTCCCCAGGATTTCGCAATAGCACTGGGGACAAAGGGGAGTCATGGGATGTCACAATGGGCCTTGGGGACACAGAGGGGCCCTAGGACGTCACAATCAGCCCTGGGGACAAGGGGGGGTCCCCTGAAAGTCACAATGAGCCCTGGGAACAGAGGGGGCTCCCCAGGACATCACAATGGGCCCTGGGAACAATGGGGGGTCCTGGGACGTCACAATGGGCCCTTGGGACAAGGGGGGGTCTCCAGGATGTCACAATGGGCCCTGGGGACAAAGAGGGGTCCCTAAAGTGTCACAATGGGCCCTGGGGACACAGAGTGGCCCTGGGACGTCACAATCAGCCCTGGGGACAAAGTGGGGTCCTGGGATGTCACAATGGGCCCCAGTGACAAAGGGGGTCCCCATAGTGCCACAATGGGCCGTGGGGACAAAAGGGGTCCCCAGCATGTCACAATGGGCCCTGGGGACAAAGGGGGTCCCCACGGTATCAGAATGGGCCCTGGGGACAAAGGGGGGTCCCCTGAATGTCACAATGGGCCCTGGGGACAGTGGGGGGTCCTGGGACGTCACAATGGGCCCTGGGGACAAGGGGCGGTCCCCTGGATGTCACAATGGGCCCTGGGGACAAAGGGGGGTCCCCAGGATGTCACAATGGGCCCTGGGGACAATGTGGGGTCCCCTGAATGTCACAATGGGCCCTGGGGACAAGGAGGTGCCGAGGATGTCACAATGGGCCCTGGGGACAAAGGGGGGTCCCCAGGATGTCACAATGGGCCCTGGGGACAATGGGGGGTCCCCTGAATGTCAAAATGGGCCCTGGGGACAAGGAGGGATTCCCAGGATGTCACAATGGGCCCTGGAGACAAGGGGGTGTCCCCAGGATGTCACAATGGGTTCTGGGGACAAAGAGGGGTCCCCTGAATGTCACAATGGGCCCTGGGGACAAGGGGGTGCAGTGGATGTCACAATGGGCCCTGGGGACAATGGGGGGTCCTGGAATGTCACAATGGGCCTTGGGGACAATGGGGGTACCCAGGATGTCACAATGGGCCCTGGGGACAATGGGAGTCCCCAAGGTGTCAGAACGAGCCCTGGGGACAAAGTGAAATCCTGGAATGTCACAATGGCCCCAGTGACAAAGGGGTTCCCCACGGTGTCACAATGGGCCCTGGGGACAAAAGGGGTCCCCAGGATTTCACAATAGCACTGGGGACAAAGGGGGGTCATGGGATGTCACAATGGGCCCTGGGGACAAAAGGGGTCCCCAGGATTTCACAATAAGCCCTGGGGACAAAGTGGGGTCCTGGGATGTCACAATGGGCTCTGGGGACAAGGAGGGTCCCCAGGATGTCACAATGGGCCCTGGGGACAAAGGGGGGTCCTGGGATGTCACAATGGGCCCCAGTGACAAAGAGGGTCCTCATGGTGCCACAATGGGCCCTGGGGACAAAGGGGGTCCCCTGGATGTCACAATGGGCTCTGGGGACAAGGAGGGTCCCCAGGATGTCACAATGGGCCCTGGGGACAAAGAGCGTCCCCAGCATGTCACAATGGCCCCTGGGGACAATTGGGGGTCCCCACGGTATCAGAATGGGCCCTGGGGACAAAGGGGGTCCCCTGAATGTCACAATGGGCCCTGGGGACAGTGGGGGGTCCTGGGACGTCTCAATGAGCCCTGGGGACAAGGGGGTTCCCCAGGATGTCACAATGGGCCCTGGGGACAAAGAGGCGTCCCCTGAATGTCACAATGGGCCCTGGGGACAAGGGGGTGCAGTGGATGTCACAATGGGCCCTGGGGACAATGGGGGGTGTCCAGGATGTGAGAATGAGTCCTGAGGACAAGGGGGGGTCCCCATGGTGTCACAATGGGTCCCCAGTGACAAGGAGGGGTCCCCATGGTGTCACAATAGGCCCTGGGGACAAAGTGGGGTCCAAGAATGTCACAATGGGCCCTGGGGACAAAAGGGGTTGCCATGGTGCCACAATGGGCCCTGGGGTCAAAGGGGGTCCCCATGGTGCTACAATGGCCCTGGGGAGAAGGGGGGTCCTGGGATGTCACAATGGGTCCTGGGGACAAAGGGGGTGTCCCCAGGATGTCACAATGGGCCCTGGGGAAAAAGAGGGGTCCCCTGAATGTCACAATGGGCCCTGGGGACAAGGGGGTGCTGAGGATGTCACAATGGGCCCTGGGGACAATGGGGGGTCCTGGGACGTCACAATGGGCCCTGAGGACAATGGTGGGTCCCCTGAATGTCACAATGGGCCCTGGGGACAACGGGGGGTCCGCAGGATGTCACAATGGGCACTGGGGACAAAGGGTGGGTCCCCAAGGTGTCACAATGGGCCCAAGTGACAAGGAGGGTCCCCACGGTGCCAGGATGGGTCCTGGGGACAAGGGCGTCCCCCAGATGTCACAATAAGCCCTGGGGACAAAGTGGGGTCCTGGGATGTCACAATGGGCCCTGGGGACAATGGGAGTCCCCAAGGTGTCAGAACGAGCCCTGGGGACAAAGTGGAATCCTGGAATGTCACAATGGCCCCAGTGACAAAGGGGTTCCCCATGGTGCCACAATGGGCCCTGGGGACAAAAGGGGTCCCCAGGATTTCACAATGGCCCTGGGGACAAAGGGGGGTCCTGGGATGTCACAATGGGCCCTGGGGACAAAGGGGGTGTCCCCATGGTGCCACAACGGGCCCTGGGAGCAAGGGGGTGGCCAGGATGTCACAATGGGTCCTGGGGAAAATGGGGGGTGCCCAGGATGTCACAATGGAGCCTGAGGACAAGCGGGGGTCTCCATGGTGTCACAATGGGCCCCAGTGACAAAGGGGCTCCCCTGAATGTCACAGTAGGTCCTGGGGACAATGGGGGGTGCTGGGACGTCACAATGGGCCCTGGGGACAACGAGGGATCCCCAGGATGTCACAATGGGCCCTGGGGACAACGAGGGATCCCCAGGATGTCACAATGGGCCCTGGGGACAATGTGGGGTCCCCTGAATGTCACAATGGGCCCTGGGGACAATGGGGGGTCCCCTGAATGTCAAAATGGGCCCTGGGGACAAGGAGGGATCCCCAGGATGTCACAATGGGCCCTGGAGACAAGGGGGTGTCCCCAGGATGTCACAATGGGCCCTGCGGACAAGGGTGGTACCCACGGTGTCACAATGGTCACTGGGCACAAGGGGGGGTCCCTATAGTGTCACAATGGGTCCTGGGGACAAGTGGGGTCCCCAAGTGGGGTCCACAGGATGTCACAAGGGCCCTGGGGACAATGTGGGGTCCTGGGATTTCACAATGGGCCCCAGTGACAAAGGGGGTCCCCTGAATGTCACAATGGGTCCTGGGGACAATGGGGGGTCCTGGGACGTCACAATGGGCCCTGGGGACAAGGAGGGATCCCCAGGATGTCACAATGGGCACTGGGGATAAAGGGGGGGTCCCCATGGTGTCACAATGGGCCCAAGTGACAAGGAGGGTCCCCACGGTGCCACGATGGGTCCTGGGGACAAGGGCGTCCCCCAGATGTCACAATGGGCCCTGGGGACAATGGGGTTGCCCAGGATGTCACAATGGGCCCTGGGGACAATGGGAGTCCCCAAGGTGTCAGAACGAGCCCTGGGGACAAAGTGGAATCCTGGGATGTCACAATGGCCCCCAGTGACAAAGGGGTTCCCCATGGTGCCACAATGGGCCCTGGGGACAAAAGGGGTCCCCAGGATTTCACAATAGCACTGGGGATAAAGGGGGGTCATGGGATGTCACAATGGGCCCTGGGGACAAAGGGGGGACCCCAGGATGTCACAATGGGTCCTGGGGACAAAACGGGGTCCCGTGAATGTCACAATGGGCCCTAGGGACAAGGGGGTGCCGAGGAGGTCACAATGGGCCCTGGGGACAATGGGGGGTCCTGGGACGTCACAATGGGCCCTGGGGACAAGAGGAGATCCCTAGGATGTCACAATGGGCCCTGGGGACTAATGTGGTCCCCACGGTGTCACAATATGTCCTGGAGACAAAGAGGGGTCCCCAGGATGTCACAATGGGCCCTTGGGACAATGGGGTTCCTGGGATGTCACATTGGGTCCCCAGTGACAAAGGGGGTCCCCAGGATGTCTCAATGGGCCCTGAGGACAATGGGAGGTCCCCATGGTGTCACAATGGGTCCCCAGTAACAAGGGAGGTCTCCACGGTGCCAGGATGGGTCCTGGGGACAAGGAGGTCCCCAGGATGTCACAATGGGCCGTGGGGACAAAGAGGCTGCCCAGGATGTCACAATGGGACCTGGGGACAAGGGGGTCTCCAGGAACTCACAATGGGCTCTGGGGACAATGGAGGTTCCCCAGGATGTTCACAATAGGCCCTGAGGACAAGGGGTGGTCCCCATGCTGTCACAACGGGTCTCCAGTGACAAGGGGGTCCCCAAGGTGTCACAATGGGCCCTGGGGACAATGCGGGGTCCTGGGACGTCACAATGGGTCCCAGTGACATGGGGGTCCCCAGGATGTCACAATGGGCCCTGGGGACAATGTGGGGTCCTGGGATGTCACAATGGGCCCCAGTGACAAAGGGGGTCCCCTGAATGTCACAATGGGTCCTGGGGACAATGGGGGTTCCTGGGACGTCACAATGGGCCCTGGGGACAAGGAGGGATCCCCAGGATGTCACAATGGGCCCTGGGGACAATGGGGGGTCCTGGGACGTCACAATGGGCCCTGGGGACAAGAGGGGTCCCCTGAATGTCACAATGGGCCCTGGGGACAAGGGGGTGCCGAGGATGTCACAATGGGCCCTGGGGACAATGGGGGTCCTGGGACGTCACAATGGGCCCTGGGGACACAGAGGGGCCCTAGGACGTCACAATCAGTCCTGGGGACAAGGTGGGGTCCCCTGAGAGTCACAATGAGCCCTGGGAAGAGAGGGGGCTCCCAAGGACATCACAATGGGCCCTGGGAACAATGGGGGGTCCTGGGACGTCACAATGGGCCCCAGTGACAAAGGGGGTCCCCTGAATGTTACAATAGGTCCTGAGGACAGTGGGGAGTCCTGGGACGTCACAATGGGCCCTGGGGCCAAGCAGGGATCCCCAGGATGTCACAATGGGCCCTGGACACAATGGGGGGTCCTGGGACGTCACAATGGGCCCCGTTGACAAGGGGGCATCCCCAGGATGTCAAAATGCGCCCTGGGGCCCAGGGGGGTCCTGCGATGTCACAATGGGCACTGGGGACAAAGGGTGGGTCCCCATGGTGTCACAATGGGCCCAAGTGACAAGGAGAGTCCCCACGGTGCCAGGATGGGTCCTGGGGACAAGGGCGTCCCCCAGATGTCACAATAAGCCCTGGGGACAAAGTGGGGTCCTGGGATGTCACAATGGGCCCTGGGGACAATGGGAGTCCCCAAGGTGTCAGAACGAGCCCTGGGGACAAAGTGGAATCCTGGAATGTCACAATGGCCCCCAGTGACAAAGGGGTTCCCCATGGTGCCACAATGGGCCCTGGGGACAAAAGGGGGTCCTGGGATGTCACAATGGGCCCTGGGGACAAAGGGGGTATCCCCATGGTGCCACAACGGGCCCTGGGAGCAAGGGGGTGGCCAGGATGTCACAATGGGTCCTGGGGAAAATGGGGGGTGCCCAGGATGTCACAATGGACCCTGAGGACAAGCGGGGGTCTCCATGGTGTCACAATGGGCCCCAGTGACAAAGGGGCTCCCCTGAATGTCACAGTAGGTCCTGGGGACAATGGGGGGTGCTGGGACGTCACAATGGGCCCTGGGGACAACGAGGGATCCCCAGGATGTCACAATGGGCCCTGGAGACAATGTGTGGTCCCCTGAATTTCACAATGGGCCCTGGGGACAAGGGGGTGCAGAGGATGTCACAATGGGCCCTGGGGACAATGTGGGGTCCTGGGATGTCACAATGGGCCCCAGTGACAAAGGGGGTCCCCTGAATGTCACAATGGGTCCTGGGGACAATGGGGGGTCCTGGGACGTCACAATGGGCCCTGGGGACAAGGAGGGATACCCAGGATGTCACAATGGGCCCTGGGGACAATGGGCGGTCCTGGGACGTCACAATGGGCCCTGAGGACAAGGAGGGATCCCCAGGATGTCACAATGGGTCCTGGGGACAATGGGGGGTCCCCTGAATGTCACAATGGGCCCTGGGGAAAATGGGGGGTCCTGGGACGTCACAATGGGCCCCAGTGACAAGAGGGGGTCCCCTGGATGTCACAATGGGCCCTGGGGACAAACAGGGGTCCCCTGAATGTCACAATGGGCCCTGGGGACAAGGGGGTGCAGAGGATGTCACAATGGGCCCTGGGGACAATAGGGGGTCCTGGGACGTCACAATGGGCCCTGCAGACAAGGAGGGATCCCCAGGATGTCACAATGGGCCCTGGGGACAATGGGGGGTCCTGGGACGTCACAATGAGCCCTGCGGACAAGGGTGGTACCCAGGATGTCACAATGGGCCCTGGGAACAAGGGGGCGTCCCCATAGTGTCACAATGGGCCCTGGGGACAAGGAGGGATCCCCAGGATGTCACAATGGGCCCTGGGAACAATGGGGGGTCCTGGGACGTCACAATGGGCTGTGGGGACAAGGGGGGGTCCCCAGGATGTCACAATGTGCCCTGGGTTTCAAAGAGGCGTCCCCTGAATGTCACAATGGGCCCTGGGGACAATGGGGGGTCCTAAGACGTCACAATGGGCCCTGAGGACAAGGAGGGATCCCCAGGATGTCACAATGGGCCCTGGGGATAATGGGGGGTCCTGGGACGTCACAATGGGCCCTGGGGACAAAGAGGGGTCCCCTGAATGTCACAATGGGCCCTGGGGACAAGGGGGTGCAGTGGATGTCACAATGGGCCCTGGGGACAATGGGGGGTCCTGGAATGTCACAATGGGCCCTGGGGACAAAGGGGATGTCCCCATGGTGCCACAATGGGCCCTGGGAGCAAGGGGGTCCCCAGGATGTCACAATGGGTCCTGGGGACAATGGGAGGTGCCCAAGATGTCACAATGGACCCTGAGGACAAGCAGGGGTCTCCATGGTGTCACAATGGGTCCCCAGTGACAAGGGGGGGTCCCCATGGTGTCACAATGGGCCCTGGGGACAAACGTGGTTCCCCTCAATATCAAAATGGGTCCTGGGGACAAAGTGGGCTCCTCGGATGTCACAATGGACACTGGGGACAACGGGAGGTCCTGGGACGTCACAATGGGCCCTGGGGACAAAGTTGGTCCCCACGATGTCTCAATGAGCCCCAGTGACAAAGGGGGGTCCCCAGGATGTCACAATGGGCCGTGGGGACAATGAGGGGTCCTGGGACATCACAATGGGTCCTGGGGACAAGGGGGGGACCCCTGAATGTCACAATGGGCCCTGGGGACAATGTGGGGTCCTGGGATGTCACAATGGGCCCCAGTGCCAAAGGGGTCCCCTGAATGTCACAATGGGCCCTGGGGACAATGGGGGATCCTGGGACGTCACAATGGGCCCTGGGGACAAGGGGGGTGTCCCCTGAATGTCACAATGGGCCCTGGGGAGAAAGGGGGTCCCCAGGATGTCAAAATGGGCCTTGGGGACAAAGTGGGGTTCTTGGATATCACAATGTGACACAGTGCAAAGGGGGTCCCCATGGTGCCACAATGAGCCCTGGGGACAAAGGGAGGTCCCTAGGATGTCACAATGGGCCCTTGGGACAATGGGGTTCCTGGGATGTCACAACGGGTCCCCAGTGACAAAGGGGGTCCCCAGGATGTCTCAATGGGCCCTGAGGACAATGGGAGGTCCCCATGGTGTCACAAAGGGTCCCCAGTGACAAGGGAGGTCCCCACGGTGCCAGGATGGGTCCTGCGGACAAGGAGGTCCCCAGGATGTCACCATGGGCCCTGGGGACAAAGGGGGTCCCCAGGATGTCACAATGGGCCCTGGGGACAAAGAGACTCCCCAGGATGTCACAATGGGACCTGGGGACAAGGGGGTCCCCAGGAACTCACAATGGGCTCTGGGGACAATGGAGGTTCCCCAGGATGTTCACAATAGGCCCTGAGGACAAGGGGTGGTCCCCATGGTGTCACAATGGGTCCCCAGTGACAAGGGGGTCCCCAAGGTGTCACAATGGGCCCTGGGAACAACGGGGGGTCCTGGGGCGTAACAATAGGCCCTAGGGACAAAGGGGGTCCCCACGGTGTTACAATGGTCCCGGGTGACAAAGGGGGATGCCCAGGATGTCACAATGGGCCCTGAGGCAAGGAGAGGTATCCATGGTGTCACAATGGGTCCCCAGTGACAAGGAGGGTCCCCATGGTGTCACGATGGGTCCTGGGGACAAGGGGGTCCCCAGGATGTAAGAATGAACCCTGGGGACAATGGGTAGGTCCTGGGACGTCACAATGGGTCCTGGGGACAAAGGGGGTCTCCAGGATGTCACAATGGGCTCTGGGGACAATGCAGGGTCCTGGGACGTCACAATGGGTCCTTAGGACAAAGAGGGGTCCCCAGGATGTCACAATGGGCCCTGGGGACAATGTGGGGTCCTGGGATGTCACAATGGGCCCCAGTGACAAAGGGGGTGCCCTGAATGTCACAATGGGCCCTGGGGACAATGGGGGGGTCTTGGGACGTCACAATGGGCCCTGGGGACAAGAGGGGGTCCCCAGGATGTCACAATGGGCCCTGGGGACAAAGAGGTGTCCCCTGAATGTCACAATGGGCCCTGGGGACAAGGGGGTGCAGAGGATGTCACAATAGGCCCTGGGGACAATGGGGGGTCCTGGGACGTCACAATGGGCCCTGGGGACAAGGAGGGATCCCCAGGATGTCACAATGGGCCATGGGGACAATGGGGAGTCCCGGGACATCACAATGGGCCCGGGGAACAAGGGGGTTCCCCAGGATGTCACAATGGGCCCTGGGGACAAAGAGGGGCCCTACAACGTCACAATCAGCCCTGGGTACATGGGGGGATCCCCTGAAAGTCACAATGAGCCTTGGGAGCAGAGGGGGCTCCCCAGGACGTCACAATGGGCCCTGGGAACAATGGGGGTCCCTTGAAGGTCACAATGGGCCCTGGGAACAATGGTGGGTCCCCTGAATGTCAAAATGGGCCCTGGGGACAAAGGGGGGTCCGCAGGATGTCACAATGGGCACTGGGGACAAAGGGGAGGTCCCCATGGTGTCACAATGGGCCCAAGTGACAAGGAGGGTCCCCACGGTGCCACGATGAGTCCTGGGGACAAGGGGGTCCCCCAGATGTCACAATGGGCCCTGGGGACAATGGGGTTGCCCAGGATGTCACAATGGACCCTGGGGACAATGGGGGATCCCCAGGATGTCACAAAGGGCCCTGGGGACCAGGGGGGTCCTGCGATGTCACAATGGGCCCTGGGGAGAAAGGGGGTCCCCTGGATATCACAATGGGCTCTGGGGACAAGGAGGGTCCCCAGGATGTCACAATGACCCCTGCGGACAAGGGGGGTGTCGATGGTTTCACAATGGGCCCTGGGAACAAGGTGGGGTCCCCACAGTGTCACAATGGGTCCTGGGGACAATGTGGGGTCCTGGGATGTCACAATGGGCCCCAGTGACAAAGGGGTTCCCCATGGTGCCACAATGGTCCCTGGGGACAAAGGGGTTCCCCAGGATTTGACAATAGCACTGGGGACAAATGGGGGTCATGGGATGTCACAGTGGGCCCTGGGGACAAGGGAGGTCCCCATGGTGTCACAATAAGCCCTGGGGACAAAGTGGGGTGTTGGGATGTCACAATGGGCCCCAGTGACAAAAGGGGGTCCCCATGGTGCCACAATGGGCCGTTGGGACCAGGGGGGGTACTGCAATGTCACAATGGGCCCTGGGGAGAAAGGGGGTCCCCTGGATGTCACAATGGGCTCTGGGGACAAGGAGTGTCCCCAGGATGTCACAATGGGCCCTAGGGACAATAGGGGGTGTCGACGGTGTCAAAATGGGTCCTGGGGACAAAGGGCGTCCCCAGGATGTCACAATATGCCCTGGGGACAAAGGGGGTCCCCACGGTATCAGAATGGGCCCTGGGGACAAAGGGGGGTCCCCTGAATGTCACAATGGGCCCTGGGGACAATGGGGGTCCTGGGATGTCACAATGAGCCCTGCGGACAAGGGTGGTACCCACAGTGTCACAATGGGCCCTGGGCACAAGGGGTGGTCCCCATAGTGTCACAATGGGTCCTGGGGACAAGTGGGGTCCCCAGGATGTCACAATAGGTCCTGGGGACAATGTGGGGTCCTGGGATGTCACAATGGGCCCCAGTGACAAAGGGGGTCCCCTGAATGTCACAATGGGTCCTGGGTACAATGTGGGGTCCTGGGACGTCACAATGGGCCCTGGGGACAAGGAGGGATCCCCAGGATGTCACAATGGGCCCTGGGGACAATGGGGGGTCCTGGGACATCACAATGGGCCCCAGTGACAAGGGGGGGTCCCCAGGATGTCACAATGGGCCCTGAGGACAAAGAGGGGTCCCCTGAATGTCACAATGGGCCCTGGGGACAAGGGTGTGCCGAGGATGTCACAATGGGCCCTGGGGACAATGGGGGGTCCTGGAATGTCACAATGGGCACTGGGGACTATGGGGGTCCCCAGGATGTCACAATGGGCCTTGGGGACAATAGGAGGTTCTGGGATGTCACAATGGGCCCTGGGGACAATGGGGGGTGCCCAGGATGTGAAAATGAGTCCTGAGGACATGGGGGGGTCCCCATGGTGTCACAATGGGTCCCCAGTGACAAGGAGGGGTCCCCATGGTGTCACAATAGGCCCTGGGGACAATGGGGTCCCCTGAATGTCACAATGGGCCCTGGGAACAAAAGTGGTTGCCATGGTGCCACAAGGGGCCCTGGGGTCAAAGGCGGTCCCCATGGTGCTAAAATGGGCCCTGGGAGCAAGGGGGTGGCCAGGATGTCCCAATGGGTCCTGGGGACAATGGGGGGTGCCCAGGATGTCACAATGGACCCTGAGGACATGGGGGGGTCCCCATGGTGTCACAATGGGTCCCCAGTGACACGGGGGGGTCCCCATGGGGCCACAATGAGCCCTGGGGACAAAGGGAGGTCCCTACAATGTCACAATGGGCCCTGGGGACTAATGAGGTCCCCACGGTGTCACAATGCGTCCTGGAGAAAAAGGGGTGTCCCCAGGATGTTACAATCTGCTCTTGGCACAATGGGGTTCCTGGGATGTCACAATGGGCCCTGGGGACAATGGGGTTGCCCAGGATGTCACAATGGACCCTGGGGACAAAGGGGGGTGGGCAGGATGTCACAATGGGCACTGGGGACAAAGGGGGGGTCCCCATGGTGTCACAATGGGTCCCCAGTGACAAGGAGGGTTCCCCATGGTGTCACAATAGGCCCTGGGGACAAAGTGGGGTCCTAGAATGTCACAATGAGCCCTGGGGACAAAGGGGGGTCCTGGGATGTCACAATGGGCCCTGGGGAAAAGAGGGGATTCCTAGGATGTCACAATGGGCCCTGGGGACTAATGTGGTCCCCACGGTGTCACAATATGTCCTGGAGACAAAGAGGGGTCCCCAGGATGTCACAATGGGCCCTTGGGACAATGGGGTTCCTGGGATGTCACAATGGGTCCCCAGTGACAAAGGGGGTCCCCAGGATGTCTCAATGGGCCCTGAGAACAATGGGAGGTCCCCACGGTGCCACGATGGGTCCTGGGGACAAGGAGGTCCCCAGGATGCCACAATGGGCCCTGGGGACAAAGAGGCTCCCCAGGATGTCACAATGGGACCTGGGGACAAAGAGGCTCCCCAGGATGTCACAATGGGACCTGGGGACAAGGGGGTCCCCAGGACTCACAGTGGGCTCTGGGGACAATGGAGGTTCCCCAGGATGTTCACAATAGGCCCTGAGGACAAGGGGTGGTCCCCATGGTGTCACAATGGGTCCCCAGTGACAAGGGGGGTCCCCAAGTGTCACAATGGGCCCTGGGGACAATGGGGGTCCCGGGACGGAATAATAGGCCCTGGGGACAAAGGGGGTTCCCACAGTGTCACAATGGGCCCTGGGGACAAAGGGGGTCCCCACGGTGTTACAATGGTCCAGGGGGAAAAAGGGGGATGCCCAGGATGTCACAATGGGCCCTGAGGACAAGGGGGGCTCCCCAGGGTGTCACAATGGGTCCCCAGTGACAAGGAGGGTCCCCATGGTGTCACGATGGGTCCTGGGGACAAAGGGGGTCTCCAGGATGTAACAATGGACCCTGGGGACAATGTGGGGTCCTGGGACGTCACAATGGGCCCCAGTGACAAAGGGGGTCCCCAGGATGTCACAATGGGCCCTGGGGACAATCTGGGGTCCTGGGACGTCACAATGGGCCCTGGGGACAAGGAGGGATCCCCAGGATGTCACAATGGGCCCTGGGGACAATGGGGGGTCCTGGGACGTCACAATGGGCCCTGGGGACAAGAGGGGGTCCCCAGGATGTCACAATGGGCCCTGGGGACAAGGGGGTGCCGAGGATGTCACAATGGGCCCTGGGGACAAGGGGGGGTCCCCAGGATGTCACAATGGGCCCTGGGGACAAAGAGGGGTCTCTAAAGTGTCACAATGGGCCCTGGGGACACAGAGGGGCCCTAGGACGTCACAATCAGCCCTGGGGACAAGGGGGGGGTCCCCTGAAAGTCACAATGAGCCCTGGGAACAGAGGGGGTCCCCAGGACGTCACAATGGGCCCTAGGAACAATGGGGGTCCCTTGAAGGTCACAATGGGCCCTGGGGACAATGGTGGGTGTCCTGAATGTCAAAATGGGCCCTGGGGACAAAGGGGGGTAGCAGGATGTCACAATGGGTACTGGGGACAAAGGGGGCGTCCCCATGGTGTCACAATGGGCCCAAGTGACAAGGAGGGCCCCACGGTGCCACGATGGGTCCTGGGGACAAGGGGGTCCCCCAGATGTCACAATGGGCCCTGGGGACAATGGGGTTGCCCAGGATGTCACAATGGACCCTGGGGACAAAGGGGGTTGCCCAGGATGTCACAATGGGCCCTGGGGACAATGGGAGTCCCCAAGGTGTTCAGAACGAGCCCTGGGGACAAAGTGGAATCCTGGGATGTCACAATGGCCCCCAGTGACAAAGGGGTTCCCCATGGTGCCACAATGGGCCCTGGGCACAAAGGGGGTCCCCAGGATTTCACAATAGCACTGGGGACAAAGGGGGGTCACGGGATGTCACAATGGGCCCTGGGGACAAGGGAGGTCCCCATGGTGTCATAATAAGCCCTGGGGACAAAGTGGGGTCCTGGGATGTCACAATGGGCCCCAGTGACAAAGGGGGTCCCCATGGTGCCACAATGGGCCGTGGGGACAAAAGGGGTCCGCAGGATGTCACAATGGGCCCTGGGGACCAGGGGGGGTCCTGCGATGTCACAATGGGCCCTGGGGACAAAGGGGGTCCCCAGGATGTCACAATGGGCTCTGAGGACAAGGGTGGTACCCACGGTGTCACAATGGGCCCTGGGAACAAGGCGGGGTGCCCATAGTGTCACAATGGGTCCTGGGGACAAGTGGGGTCCCCAGGATGTCACAATGGGCCCTGAGGACAATGTGGGGTCCTGGGATGTCACAATGGGCCCCAGTGACAAAGGGGCCCCCTGAATGTCACAATGGGTCCTGGGGAAAATGGGGGGTCCTGGGACATCACAATGGGCCCTGGGGACAAGGAGGGATCCCCAGGATGTCACAATGGGCCCTGGGGACAAAGAGGCGTCCCCGGAATGTCACAATGGGCCCTGGGGACAAAGAGGAGTCCCCTGAATGTCACAATGGGCCCTGGGGACAATGGGGGATCCTGGGACGTCACAATGGGCCCCAGTGACAAGGGGGGGTCCCCAGGATGTCACAATGTGCCCTGGGGACAAAGAGGCGTCCCCGGAATGTCACAATGGGCCCTGGGGACAAGGGGGTGCCCTGAATGTCACAATGGGCCCTGGGGACAATGGGGGGTCCTAAGACGTCACAATGGGCCCTGGGGACAAGGAGGGATCCTGGGATGTCACAATGGGCCCCAGTGACAAGGGGGGGTCCCCAGGATGTCACAATGGGCCCTGGGGACAAAGAAGGGTCCCCAGGATGTCAAAATGGACCCTGGGGACAATGGGGGGTCCTAAGCCGTCACAATGAACCCTGGGGACAACGGGGGGTCCTGGGACGTCACAATAGGCCCCAGTGACAAGGGGCGGTCCCCAGGATGTCACAATGGGCCCTGGGGACAAAGAGGAGTCCCCTGAATGTCACAATGGGCCCTGGGGACAATGGGGGTCCCCAGGATGTCACAATGGGCCCTGGGGACAATAGGAGGTGCTGGGATGTCACAATGGGCTCTTGGGGTTTAGAAGTCACGTCTAAGAGTGCAGCGTTTGGGGTGCAGGGGCTTGGGGGGAAATTTAAGGTTGCAGAGTGTGGGGTTCACAGGACTGGGGCACAGGATTTGGGGGTGCGGGGTTTCAGGGTTCAGGATTTGGAGGTGTGGAGTTTTGGGGTGCAGGGGTTGGGAGTGCAGGGTGGTGGGGGTGAGAGATTTGGGTGCAGGATTTGGGGGTGCAGAGTCTTGGGAGGCAAGGATCCGGGTCTTCAGGATTTGGGGGTTCAGTGTTTAGGGCAGCACAACCTCGGGGTGCAGGGGTTTGCAGTGAAAGGTTTGGTAGGCAGGATTTGGGGTGCAGGATTCTGGGGTGCTGGGTTTGGGGTACAGGATTTGGTGTTGCAGGGATGGGGTTGAAGGGCTTGGGTTGCCAGGCCTTTGAGGTGCAGGATTTGGAGGTGCAGGGTTTGGGAGGGAATTCTTTGGGGTGCAGGGTTTGGGGGCAGGGTTTAGGGGTGGAGGGTATAGGACGGAAAGATTTGGGAATGCAGGGTTTGGGGTGCAGGTTTCGGGGTTCAGGAAGGTAGGGAGGGCAGGATTAGGGGGTGCAAGGTTTCAGTTGTAGGGTTTAGGGGTGCAGAGTTTGGTAGGGCCGAATTTGGGGGTGCAGGATCTGGGGTGCAGGGTTTGGGAAGACAGGATCGGGGGTGGAGGATTTGGGGGTGCAGGATTGAGGGGCAGGGTTTTGGTGCAGGGCTTGGGGTCAGGATCTGGGGTGCAGGTTTGGGAAGAGTATTTTGGGGTGCAGGATTTTGGGTGCCGTGTCTGCGGGGCAGGTTTGGGGTGATCACTGCTGATCCGCACACACTCTCTCTCTCTGTCCCCATTGTCCCCAATGCCCCCTTACCTGTCTCACCTCCCTCTCCAGCTCCGCTCCCACCCCCCCAATCCCCCTCAGCGGGGCCAGCCCGGGGTGCAGCTCCTGCAACGGCTCCTCCTCTGCATTCATTAACAATTAACACCCTCAGCAGCGCTAATTAACACCCCCCCCACCCCCCCGTATCCCCGCTGCCCCCTAATTACCCCCTAATTCGCGCTAATCACCCCTAATTCCCCCTCATTACTCACCCAGCAGCCCCTCGATGTCCGGAGCCGCCATCTTGCCCCGCCGGGAGGGCCACAAACCACCTCAAAATTGACCCAAAATAGCGCTTTTTCAACCCAAAACCCTCCCGCTGAGGCTCCCCGAGCTGTGTCCCCAAAGCCCCCGCTGTTGTCACCTCGGGAAAAGCGCGAAAAAAGCGGCCCCGGGGGTCCCCGCGCTTCGCTTCGCGCTCTGAGGGAAAGCGCGGGAAAACGAGCGGAGACGGAAAGAGCCGAGCGGAGCCGAGCGGCGCCCGAGCGGAGCCGAGCGGCGCCCGAGCAGCGCCTGAGCGGAGCCGAGCGGCGCCCGAGTCCCGGCCGGGGCCGAACGCACCCGAAGGGACCCGAAGTCTTCCCGAAGGGGTCCGAGTGGAGCCGAACGCACCCGAACGCACCCGAAGGGGCCGAACGCACCCGAAGGGACCCGAAGTCTTCCCGAAGGGGTCCGAGTGGAGCCGAACGCACCCGAAGGGACCCGAACCCACCCGAAGGGGCCCGAGTGGAGCCGAACAAACCCTAAGGGACCCGAACCCACCCGAAGGGACCCGAACCCACCCGAAGGGACCCGAACGCACCCGAAGGGACCCGAACGCACCCGAAGGGGTCCGAGTGGAGCCGAACGCACCCGAAGGGACCCGAACGCACCCGAAGGGACCCGAAGTCTCCCCGAAGGGGCCCGAAGTCTCCCCGAAGGGACCCGAAGTCTCCCCGAAGGGACCCGAAGTCTCCCCGAAAGTGCCCCAAAAGGCGCCAAACTCCCAAATCCCCCCCTTTTTACCCCAAAACCCGTGTTCCGCTCCCCCCCCGGCCCCTCCTCTTCCTCCCCCCGCCCCCTTTCTTCCCCTTTTCCCGCCTCACGATCGTTTCCCGCCGCGGCGGTTGCTGCGAGCGAGGCCACGCCCCCTTCCTCAGGCGGCGGCCAATGGGAAGCGGGGGGGGTGCGTGGCCACGCCCACTGTGCGTGGCGTGCGCGGAGGCGGCTCCGAGAGGAGCCGAAGATACACGAAGGGAGCCGAAGGGACCCGAGGGGACCCGAAGGGACCCGAACGCACCCGAAGGGACCCGAGTGGGGCCTGAACGCACCCGAGGGGACCCGAAGGCACCCGAAGGCACCCGAAGGGACCCGAACGCACCCGAAGGGACCCGAACGCACCCGAAGGGACCCGAGTGGGACCCGAACACACCCGAAGGGACCCGAAGGGACCGGAGTGGGGCCCGCACTCACCCGAAGGGACCCGAAGGGACCCGAACACACTTAGGGGGCTCCATGAGTCACTTATGGGTCACTATGGGGCACTCCTGGGTCCCTAAGGGGGAAATTATGGGGGTCTATGGGGAGTTCAGGAGGGACCCAGGAGTACCCCAAGGGACCCAGGAGTGCCCCAAAGGACCCAGGAGTTCAGGAGGGACCCAGGAGTGCCCCAAAGGACCCAGGAGTTCAGGAGGGACCCAGGAGTGCCCCAAAGGACCCAGGAGTACCCAAATGTGTTGTGTTTTGTTTTTTCTCTCTTGTTTATGTCCTCTTTTACCTGAAATGGGACAATGGGGTCAATGGGGGGCAATGGGGTCAATGGGGGGCAATGGGGTCAGTGGGGGGCAATGGGGGACAATGGGGGACAATGGGGGACAATGGGGGCAATGGGGGGCAATGGGGGGCAATGGGGGGCAATGTGGGGCAATGGGGGCAGTGGGGGGCAATGGGGGGCAATGGGACAATGGGGGGCAATGGGGTCAATGGGGGCAATGGGAGTCAATGCGGTCAATGGGTCAATGGGAGTCAATGGGGGGCAATGGGGATCAATGGGTCAACGGGGTCAATGGGGGTCAATGGGGGTCAATGGGTCAATGGGGGCAATGGGGATCAATGGGGGGCAATGGGGGGCAATGGGGGGCAATGGTGATCAATGGGGGGCAATGGGGGTCAATGGGGGGTCAATGAAGTCAATGACTCAATGACTCAATGGGGGTCAATGGGGATCAATGGGTCAATGGGGTCAGTGGGGTCAGTGGGTCAATGGGAGTCAATGGGGTCAATGGGGGTCAATGGGGGTCAATGGGGTCAATGGGGATCAATGGGTCAATGGGAGTCAATGGGGTCAATGGGTCAATGGGGTCAATGGGGATCAATGGGTCAATGGGGTCAATGGGGATCAATGGGGGGCAATGGGGATCAATGGGTCAATGGGGTCAATGGAGTCAATGGGTCAATGGGGTCAATGGAGTCAATGGGTCAATGGGGGTCAATCGGTCAATGGGGATCAATGGGGGTCAATGGGGTCAGTCAATGGGGTCAATGGGGTCAATGGGAGTCAATGGGGTCAATGGGTCCCAGGGTCGCATTCCCGCTGTCCCTGTCCCCGCTGTCCCAGGGCTCAGTGCTCACTCCTCATTGGTTCCTGGCCTTTTGCATTCATTAATATTCGGTTAATTATTCGTTAAGGTTTTCTTGCCATAGTTGAGCCCAGCAGGAACCCCCGGGGTCCTAAAACCCTCCCTCTCTATGGGTCCCTATGGGGCTCTATGGGTCCCTATGGAGCTCTATGGGTCCCTATGGAGCTCTCTAGGTCCCTATGGGGTTCCATGGGGCTCTGTGGTTTCCTATGGGCCTCTATGGGGCTCTATGGGTCCCTATGGGTCCCTATGGGTCCTTATGGGTCTTAATGGGTCTCTATGGGGCTCCTTGGGTCTCTATGGGTCCCTATGGGTCTCTATGGGTCTCTACGGGTCCCTATGGGTCTCTATGGGTCTCTACGGGTCCCTATGGGTCCCTATGGGGCTCCTTGATGCTCTATGGGTCTCTATGGAACCCCCAGGGTCCTAAAACCCTCCCTCTCTATGGGTCCCTTTGGGTCTCTATGGGTCCCTATGGGTCTCTATGGGGTTCCATGGGGCTCTGTGGCTCCCTATGGGCCTCTATGGTCTCTATGGGTCCCTATGGGGTCCTACGGAGCTCTATGGGTCCCTATGGGTCTCTACAGGCTCTACGGTCCCTATGGGTCTCTATGGGGTTCCATGGGGCTCTGTGGCTCCCTATGGGCCTCTATGGTCTCTATGGGTCCCTCTGGGGTCCTATGGAGCTCTATGGGTCCCTATGGGTCTCTACAGGCTCTACGGTCCCTATGGGTCCCTATGGGTCTCTATGGTCTCTATGGGTCCCTATGGGTCCCTTTGGGTCTCTATGGGTCCCTATGGGGTTCCATGGGGCTCTGTGGCTCCCTATGGGCCTCTATGGTCTCCATGGGTCCCTATGGGGTCCTATGGAGCTCTATGGGTCCCTATGGGTCTCTACAGGCTCTACGGTCCCTATGGGTCCCTATGGGTCTCTATGGTCTCTATGGGTCCCTATGGGTCCCTTTGGGTCTCTATGGGTCCCTATGGGGTTCCATGGGGCTCTGCGGCTCCCTATGGGCCTCTATGGTCTCTATGGGTCCCTATGGGGTCCTATGGAGCTCTATGGGTCTCTATGGGTCCCTATGGGTCTCTACAGGCTTTACGGTCCCTATGGGTCTCTATGGGGTTCCATGGGGCTCTGTGGCTCCCTATGGGCCTCTATGGTCTCTATGGGTCCCTATGGGGTCCTATGGAGGTGGGTGCTTTTTTCCAACCAAAGTGATTAATGAGTTTTTAGGGTTTATCCCAAATGATGGGAACCCCCGGTTCCTTCCTTCCTTCCTTCCTTCCTTCCTTCCTTCCTTCCTTCCTTCCTTACTTCCCTCCTTCCTTCCCTCCTTGCCCTCTCATAACCGCACGCGAGCCCCGATGCTGAGGGCCCTTGAGCTCCTCCTCGCCTTTGAAAACAACATGGCCGACCTCACCTTGTTGATGATGGGGATCTTCTGGAGCAGGCCAGGGATCCTCTGGAGATCCTCGCAACGTGGTGCTTTCCTTTGAGCCCACGACTTCTCTGCCTGGGGCCTCTTCCCATTGGACGCTCTTGGAGGAGCCACTGAGTTTTTGGAGCTCGCCACCTCTTTTGGATGAAGCTGGAGCAGCTGGGGATGGGCCTGGGATGCTGGGCAGGAAGAGCCAGGGCCGGTGCTGGACCCTCCCCAGCCCATTTCTCTCTGTTCGCTCCTCCAGAATCCTCGGAATCTGATGGCGAAGATGACGAAGATGACGAAGATGACGAAGATGACGAAGATGACGAAGATGACGAAGATGACGAAGATGACGAGCGTGTCCCCACGCGGGAAGACATCAAGAAGCTGATGGAAAGCAAGAAGAAGCAGCAGTCGCTCCAGGAGAGCTTTGGATACCCCAGACCACCCCTTGTGCTTCGGATGCCCACACCACCCCTTGTGTTTTGGATACCCCAGACCACCCCTTGTGCTTTGGATGCCCACACCACCCCTTGTGTTTTGGATACCCCAGACCACCCCTTGTGCTTCGGATGCCCACACCACCCCTTGTGTTTTGGATACCCCAGACCACCCCTTTGGGGAAGACCCTCCGTATGCTGAGGTGTTGCGTCTCCTTCCTCTTCATCCTCTAAAAGGTGTTTGGTAAAGAGCAGAGCTGGAAGCGGGGGTTCCCATCATTTGGGATAAACCCTAAAAACTCATTTTGGTTGGAAAAGACCCTCGAGGTCATGGAGGCCAAGCATAACCCACCCCTGGCACTGACCCGTATCCCTGAGGACGGTGTTTTGTGACACCATGGGGACCCCGCCTTGTCCCCAGAGCCCATTGTGACATCCTGGGGACCCCCTTTGTCCCCAGGGCCCATTGGACGTCCCATGACTCCCCCTTGTCCCCAGGGCCCATTGTGACATCCAGAGGACCCCGCTTTCTCCCCTGGGCGCATTGTGACTTCCTAGGACCCCCCATTGTCCCCAGGGATCATTGGGACACCGTGGGGACCCCCTTTGTCCCCAGGGCCCATTGTGATATTCGGGGGACCCCCTTGTCCCCAGGGCCCATTGTGACATCCCAGGACCCCCCATTGTCGCCAGAGCCCATTGTGACATCCTAGGGACCCCCTTTGTCCCCAGGGCCCATTTTCGCACCATGGGGACCCCCTTTGTTACTGGGTCCCATTGTGACATTCCAGGACCTTACTTTGTCCCCAGGGCCCATTGTGACACCATCGGGACCCCCATTTGTCCCCAGGGCCCATTGTGACATTCAGAGGACCCCTCTTTGTCCCCAGGGCCCATTGTGAATTCCCAGGGCCCCATGTTGTCCCCAGGGCCCATTGTGACATCCTGGGGACCCCCTTTGTCCCTGTCGAGGGTTAAGATTCCTAACCCCAACTCCTAACCCCAACTCCTAACCCAGACCATAACGCTAATCCTAATCCTAAACCTAAGCCTAATTCCTAACCCTAAACCCAATCCTAACCCAATCCCTTCACCCTAACCCAATCTCTTAACCCTTATCCCAATCCCTTAACCCTAACCCAAACTCCTAACTCTAAGCCTAAGCCCAACCCAGACGCCTAAGCCAAACTCCTAACACTAAGCCTAACCCTAACGGAAACTCCTAACCCTAACCCAAACTCCTAGCCTTAAGACTAACCCTAAATCCTAACTCAAACTCCTAACCCTAAGTCTAAGCCTAAACCAAACTCCTAAGCTTAAGACTAAGCCTAACCCAAACTCCTAAGCCTAACCCTAACCCAAACTCCAAAACCTAAGCCTAACCCTAACCCAAACCCAAACTCAGTGGCCACTAAGCAGGCCTGGAGCTGTCAGGAGAAAGGACTCCCTGGAGCTCACCCAGCTCTAAACTCAGCCCCAACCTGCTGCTGCCTCGGCAGCCGGCACTGCGAGCGGCGCAGAGATGGAGCAGTTGGCAAAGAGCTTTGCAAGGCAGAGCCCTCTGGGGCACAGCACTGAGCTGGACCCACTTCCCCTCTGCGTGACCGAGCGTCAGCCAAGAAAGCAGCAAGCTAAATTTCACAGGAACGGAAAATTAACATGGAAACGCTCATTTGTTCCCAGGTCGTACCTGTGGGATCGCCCCGAGGCTCACGGACACACTCAGGTGAAGCAGTCAAGGAGCCGCTGCCTACAGGGACGGCTGGAATCGAGCAGAAAGGAAAAGCGTTTCCATTTCACGTTGTGAAATGACCTGCAGCGCCTGGACGGGGGTCGGGCAACAACACGGGACCCAGACGCATGCTGAAATTGCCAAAGCTGCAGAGGGGCTGCAGACCCCTTGTCTGGGACCTGGCAGCTTCCAAACTACTGTGTCCAGGCCACATGCAACACCCCTCAAGGACCAGATGGACCAACACGGGGCCTCTCAGGGCCTTCTGACCAGGAGACCTCTCACACACACAAAAGGAAACCCACACTAACGTGGGAGCATGGAGCACCAGGGCAAAAAATGATCATCCATGTTTCTCCTAAATCAGAGCCTGCTGGCTACTGCAAGGCTCAACTATTGCAAGAAAACGTTCACAAATAATAAACCAAATACTAACAAACGCAAAAGGCCAGTAACCAATGAACACTGAACACTTACCCCTGCGATTCCCCTCAGGCTCAGGAACAGGATTACACCAAGAGGCTTGATCAGCATGGACTGCAGGAACCAAACAGGGAGTCAAACACGGGTGGGAGCTTCCATGGCACGTTGTGATCTCCTGCTTCCTCAGTCACCTGCTGTGATGGGAGAGGGTGAGATAATGACACGAGACACATACAGAGGTGTGTGTTCCCACAGCTAGAAACAGAGCACGGGTGACCTTTTTGCTGAGACCTAGCAGGTTTTCCGGCAAATTGAACATTCATGACTTGTCTGTGTAATACCACCAAGGCACAAAAAGCTTTTGGAAAGCCTCTGAGAGGATCTTGGGTACAATCACACACGAATAACCTATTAAAACACGAGTGTTTATTCGCTCAAGCAGACAGACAGTGACAACTCACCTCTGGGACAGCCCAAGGCTCCTAACCAGGACCCAGCTGAGAAGCTCGATCAGCTCTGCCAATGCCATGTCCTGGAGTCAAGCACAGATCAGAGAGGTTTCCAGGCTCACCGAGCAACACTCCTGCATTCCAGGTAAAAGAGGACATAGACAAGAGAGAAAAAACAAAACACAACACAACATATTTAGGACAACAGTGCCCATATCTTGCAGAAAAATAGCCGTATTTGGGGAAAAAACTGGCAAAACGACAAAATATTCCAAATATTTGGGGGCTAAATTGGTCAACACAGGCAAAACAATCTGAGTATTTGGGCAAAAAGTGGCCCAAAGAGGCAAAAACATCCACACTTGGGTGCAAAGCTGTCGGCAAACATGAAAACATCCCATATTTGGGATCACAGTGCCCATATCAGGGGAAAAAATGGGCAAAAGCACCTGAGTATATCGGGTCAAGAGAGGCAGAAAACACCAAAGCACCACTAGATTTGAGCAAAACTGGCCAAAAAGGGGTATAACATCCCCAGATTCAGGGTGAAACTGGACCAAAGAGTCGAAGTATGCCCAGATTTGGGTAAAAAAATGGCCAAAAATGGCCCAAACACCCCCAGATTTGGGTATAAACAAAACTGGAAAACCAAAGAACTCCCAGATATAGGCAGAAACGATCCCAAAGGGCACAAATGTGCCCAGGTTTAGCTCTAAAGTGGCCCAAAGTGCCAAAGCAATCCCAGCTTTGATTTGCAACGGGCCCAAAGGCTCAAAGCGCGCCCTGGGATGGGGCCGTGTGGCACGAGGCTGGGGGGCAGGGAGGGCCCCACAGGGACTCAGTGCTGGTTTCTGCCCTGTGCCAGCACTCCCAGCCCCTGCTTGCCCAGAACCTGCCCCTGAAGCAGCCGCAGCCCCTCTCCCCTCCCTGCGGGTGTCTGCCCCCTGCCCACACCCTGGTGCTGCCTGGCTCGCCCTGCCCGGCCCAGCCCGGCTGCTCTCCCGGCCCCAGCCCCAGCCCTGGCCCCACTGCTGCCCTGCTGAGCTGCTCGGGGCTGGGTGCTGCCCCTGCCCGCCCACCTGCTCCCTGCGCTCGGCTGGAGCAGCCTGGGCGTCCCGGGCTGGCAGGGACACCAGGAGGAGGAACAGGGTGAGGACCATGGCCCCCACGCTCGCCCCATGATGCTGCTGCTGCCAAGACACAGCACAGCACGTCACCGAGGGGCTCTGACCTCACAGTCACATTGGAATCACCACATCTGCACACTGCTGCATGGCCTTGTGCTACACCAGCATGGAAGGAACAGAAGTGGAGAAGGGTGCACCTATTTTGGGAGGCAGCTCTGCCTGTGGGAGTGCACAGGCTCTCACTTCTTGCTTCCCAGAAATCAATCAATCAATCAATCCCAAAAGCTACATATTAATAGTAAATTTAAATAAAAAAAGCCAACTTCAAGGGTCTTTACTTGTAGCTATATTTGTCAGGCAGCTCTCTGGGAAGAAACCAGCTTTTCCTGCTAGTTTGACCACAGCTTCAATGCCTTTAAAGCCACCACTTCTGAGCTCTGCTGCTCCAACACAGCCTCACAGCCCAGCAAAATCATAGTGCAGGCAGAAAGCTTCACCATACAGAGATGGAGACAGTCAGGAATACGTTCCTCTCAAAAGCAGACACTGCAAGCCACTCTTCCTCTTGCTTACCAAATTCAGACAGCGTTAGAAAACAACAACAACAAGGAAGCAAGATTCTTCTTTTATGCACCCCATTGTATGGACCATTCAACATCAAGTCCAACCGAAGTCTGAACCTCCGAATGAGAAATGCCATCTTCAAATTTCTAGGAAAATGAAGGGCTTTGAAGTGGCAAGACCATAAAATGTTCATTAAAGCACTGCCATGCAAGTCCGCACCCCTGATCACAGACCACCTGCCCTGGTACCAAAGGCAGTGATGTTCTCAGCTGACATCTGGAAAGCAGCACAAAGTCTCATGTTCTCCAGTGCCAAGCATGTAGTTTGGAACTGAAACAGGGCAGTAAACCATCTCCAGTCAGTCTGTTTTCATTCGAGTACATCAGGACAAGTTCAGTTCACGTTCACCAGGAATCACAGCAGGTCCCACCCGTCCCTGCAGACCCCAACACCGCTCCTGTGCAGGGTCCCCAGGAGCAGTAAGCACAGAACAAGAAACCTCCCTTCCAAAGAAGGCCCACAGCTGCTCTTCCAACGAGCTGCATAAGCAGCAGCTGAGAACAACCTCTGCTGTAGCTGCACCAGGCTCTGCTGTCTGCAGAAGGAGAGCAGCTCCTAAATGATCCCCAGCCCTACAGACACAGCCCAGGGCAGTGATGAGGAACCACCAGAGTGCAGGGACACCTGGCCATTCAGGTGAAGCTGCTGGGGAGAAGGACAGAGGACCAGCAAGAGACAAATCAGACAAGAGAGAAGACAGAGGAGCTGAGAGAGAAACAAACACACAGGGAAAAGGACGGAGAGATGAAGGCAAAAAGGCACAATGAGCTGGGATGAGACAGGGAGGAAGAACCAGCAGGGCTGATGAGCAGGACAGAGGGATGGGGAGGGGGGAGGAGGAGAAGCAGGAAGGGGCTGGAGAAAGACAGGGAGGGGGATGCACAGATGGAGAGACAAAAAGAAAGACAGGGAACAGAACAAAGGGAGTGAGAAATAAAGCAAAGTTGGGATCCAAATGAAGAGACTGGAAAGGGGAAACATGCAGCAAGGAGCTGGAGAAAGAGGAAAAGAGGGCTGAGCAGCAGGAAAGAGGAAGAGAAGACAAAGAAAAGGCAGAGCCAGCTGGACAGGGGTGATATAGTGAGAAGGGATGGCACTGGGAACAGGGATGGGAGACAGAAAGAAAACCAGGACAGAAAGACATCAAAAGGAAGAGGGGCAGTAATCTGGACAGAGCTGGAGAAAGAAGCAGCCGGGAAAGGGAAGACAGGCAGAAAGACAGAAGGGGAGCAGGAGAGAGAAAGAACAACAAGGGTTGGGGGCAGGACAGAGATTGGGGAAAAAATCCTGGGGCGGGCAGCAAGATGGAGAGGGAGTAAAAAAGAAGAGGGGCAGGAATAGGTGCAGGGAGCAGGACAGAGGGATACAGTGAGAAATGATGGGGCAGGGAGCAGGACACAGCAACAGAGCAGAATGTGACAAAGAGAAACCAGGGATGATGAGAAGCACAGAGCAGCGGAGACAGAGAGGGAGATACGAGAAACCCTGCACAGAGGTGCAGACGGGTGGAGGAAACGGTGAGGAAGAAGCAGAGAGGGGCAGAGAGAGAAGAGATGAAGAGGGAGAAGGACACGGTAGGAAAGAGGAGGGAGCAGGGAGGGAGGGAGGGAGGGGAGCACAAAACAGGACGAAATGAGCCCAAGGGCCCAGGACTCACCACAGTTCCTGCTCTCTGCACTGCCAGGCAAGCTGTGCAGTTCAGGCCCTTCTGTCTGCCTGTCTTTCCCTCCCCTCCTATTCTGTAGCTCCAGCCGTTTGTCCATCCCGCACCTAAGAGAACACATGGGTGTCTGACAGCTCTCACAGCACGAGGCTCCCCAGACGCACCCCACACACACACACACTATACGGCCGGACAGTGATTTTCCCCACTTACACAGGCCCTGCGGTGCACGTTTGTGATCTGCTCTGCTGAGGCTGCTCACAGGGACTCTTCCTCACCCAGAGGGGCAGCTGTCTCTGGTGCAGCTGCAGCAGCAGCTGTGGGGATCCCCTGCACTTCACCCTCCAGCTGCTTCCCCTTCTCCTGCTCTCTCCAGCTCCAGCCCCAGCAGCTCCTCCCTTTGTCCCTAGGGCCCATTGTGACATTCCAGGACCCCCCATTGTCCCCAGAGCCCATTGTAACATCCAGGGCACCATCCTTGATCCGCAGGGCCCATTGTGACGTCCCAGGACCCCCCTTTGTCCCCAGGGCCCATTGTGACATCCCAGGACCCCACTTTATACTGAAGGCCCATTGTGACATCCTGGGGACCCCCTTTGCCCCAGGGCCCATTGTGACGTCCCCGGACCCCCCATTGTCCCCAGGGCCCGTTGTGACATTCAGGAGACAGCCTTTGTCCCAAGGGCCCATTGTGACACCGTCGGGACCCCTGTTGTCCCCAGAGCCCATTGTGACATCCTGGAAACCCCCTTTGTCCCCAGGGCCCATTGTGACCTCCCAGGACCCCACTTTGTCCCCAGGGCCCATTGTGACATCCTCGGGACGCCCCTGGTCCCCAGAGCCCGTTGTGACATCCTGGGGAGCCCCCTCTGTCCCCTGGGCCCATTGTGACACCGTGGGGACCCCCTTTGTCCCCAGGGCCCATTGTGACATTTAGGGACCTCCCAGTTGTCCCCAGGGCCCATTGTGACGTCCCAGGACCCCCCGTCATCCCCAGGGCCCATTGTGACATCCTGGGGACCCCCTTGTCCCCAGTGCCTATTGTGAAATCCTGGGGACCCCCTTTGTCCCCAGGGCCCATTGTGACATTCCAGGACCCCCCTTGTCCCCATGGCCCATTGTGAAATCCTGGGGACCTCCTTTGTCCCCAGGGCACATTGTGACGTCCCAGGACCCCCCTTTGTCCCCAGGGTCCATTGTGACATCCTGGGGACCCTCTTTGTCCCCAGGGCCCATTGTGACAGGGTGGGGACTCCCTTTGTCCCCAGGGGCCATTGTGACGTCCCAGAATCCCCCTTTGTCCCCAGGGCCCATTGTGACATCTCAGGACACCCCAATTGTTTCCAGGGCCCATTGTGGCGTCCTGGGGACCCCCCGTTTTCCCCAGGGCCCATTGTGACATTCAGGGAACATTGTTTTGTCCCCAGGGCACATTGCGACATCTCAGGACCCCCCAATCTTCCCCAGGGCCCATTGTGGCATCCTGGGTACCCCTTTTATCCCCAGGGCCCATTGTGACATCCTGGGGACCCCTTTGTCCCCAGAGCCCATTGTGACATTCTGGTGAGCCCCCTTTGTCCCCAGGGCCCATTGTGACATCCCAGGACCCCCTTTGTCACCAGGGCCCATTGTGACGTCACAGGACCCCTCTTTGTCCCCAGGGCCCATTGTGACATCCCCGGACCCCCCATTGTCCCCAGAGCCCATTGTGACATCCTTGGGACCCCCATTGTCCCCAGGGCCCATTGTGACATTCAGGGGACAGCCTTTTTCCCAAGGGCCCATTGTGACACCATTGGGACCCCCGTTGTCCCCAGGGCCAATTGTGACACCATGGGGACACCCCTTTGACTCCAGGGCCCATTGTCACATCCCAGGACCCCCCAATTGTCCCCAGGGCCCATTGTGACATCCTGGGGACCCGCCCTTATCCGCAGGGCCCATTGTGAAGTCCCAGGACCCCCTTTGTCCCCAGGGCCCATTGTGACATCCTGGGGACCCCCCTTGTCACTGGGGACCCATTGTATACACCATGGGGACCCCTCTTTGTCCCCAGGGCCCATTGTGACATCCTGGGGACCCCCCTTGTCACTGGTGACCCATTGTGACACCATGGGGACCCCCGTTTGTCCCCAGGGCTCATTGTGACATCCCAGGACCCCCCATTGTCCCAAGGACCCATTGTGACATCTCAGGACCCCACTTGTCACTGGGGACCCATTGTGACACCATAGGGACCCCCGTTTGTCCCCAGGGCTCATTGTGACATCCCAGGACCTCCCATTGTCCCCAGGGCCCATTTTGACATCATGGGGACCGCCTTGTCCCTCTGGCCCGTTGTGGCACCATGGGGACCTCCTTTGTCCCCAGGGCCCGTTGTGCACCATGGGGACCCCTTTTGTCACTGTGGCCCAATGTGACATCCCAGGACCCCACTTTGTACCCAAGGCCTGTTGTGACACCCTGGGGACCCCCCTTGTCTCCAGGGCCCACCGTGGCACCGTGGGGACCACCCTTGTCACTGGGCCCCATTGTAACACTATGGGGACCCCCCCTTGTCCCCAGAGCCCATTGTGACATCCTGGGGACCCCCTTGTTCCCCAGGGCCCACTGTGATGTCCCAGGACACCCCCTTGTCCCCAGGGCCCTTTGTGACATTCAGGGGACCCCTCTTTGTCCCCAGGGCCTGTTGTGACATCCTGGGGACCCCCTTTGTCACTGGGGCCCATTGTGGCATCCCAGGACCCCCCTTTGTCTGCAGGTCCCAATGTGACATTCAGGGGACCCCACTTTGTCCCCAGGGCCCACTGTGACGTCCTAGGACCTCCCTTTGTCCCCAGGGCCCATTGTGACACCTTGGGAACCCCTGTTTTCCCCAGGGCCCATTGTGACATCTGGTGGACCCCCTTGTCCCCAGGGCCCATCGTGGAACCGTGGGGACCCTCTTTGTCACTAGGGCCCATTGTGACACCATGGGGACCACCCCTTTCTCCCCAGTGCCCATTGTGACATCCTGGGGACCCCACTTGTCCCCAGAGCCCATTATCACATCCTTGGGACCCCTGTGTCACCAGGGCCCATTGTGACGTCCCAGGACCCCCCATTGTCCCCAGGGTGCATTGTGACACCGTGGGGACCCCCTTTGTCCCCAGAGCCCATTGTGACATCCTGGGGACCCCTCTTTGTCCCCAGGGCCCATTGTGACATCCTGGGCTGCCCCGTATGTCACCAGGGCCCATTTTGACACCGTGGGCACCCCCTGTTGTCCTCAGGGCCCATTGTGACATCCCAGGACCCCCAATTGTCCTCAGGGCCCATTGTGACACCATGGGGAACCCTCTTGTCACTGGGGACGCATTGTGACACAATGGGGACCCCACCTTTGTCTCAAGTGCCCATTGTGACATCCTGGGGACCCCCTTTATCCCCAGGACCCATTGTGACGTCCCAGGACCCCGTTTGTCCCCAGGGCCCATTGTGACATCCCAGGGCCCCACTTTGTCCCCAGGGCCCATTGTTACAGGGTGGGACCCCCCTTGTCCCCAGGGCCCATTGTGACATCCTGGTGACTCCCTTTGTCCCCAGGGCCCATTGTGGCACCATGGGGACCCTCTTTGTCACTGGGGCCCATTGTGACATCCCAGGACCCCACTTTGCCTTAGAAGGTCACTGATCGGACTACTGGTACATCCTGACTCTGCTTTCTCAATAAACATTGAAGAACACCTGGGGTTTGTTTGCTCCAAGGGAAAACTTCCCTGCCACGGTTCCTGGTTCCCGGTCCTGTTTCCCGGTCCGGTTTGGCTTCGCTATCAGAACAGCTGCTGCCTCCACAGCCGCGCTCAAAGTCCCCGTTGTGACACCGGGATGGCGGGAGAAGGGGGGTGGCGGGGGCGGCAGCGGCGGCGATTGGGGGGGGGCAGTCGGGGCTGGGCGGACAAGCGGCGGCTGCTGCGGCTCCTCAGGCAGCGACAGCAGCAGCGATCGGGGGGACGTGGGGGGCGGACAAGCGGCGGCTGCTGCGGCTCCTCAGGCAGCGACAGCAGCAGCGATCGGGGGGACGTGGGGGGCGGACAAGCGGCGGCTGCTGCGGCTCCTCAGGCAGCAACAGCAGCAGCGATCGGGGGGACGTGGGGGGCGGACAAGCGGCGGCTCCTCCGGCCGCGGCCAGGACGTGGCTTCGCCGGCACCGGGGCCCGAGACCGCGCGCTGTGGGGCTGCGGGGCGGCTGTGGGGCCGGGGGGCTCCGGGGGTCCCGCAGCGGCCGCTGTGGGGCGGGATGGGGCGGCTGTGGAATTACCTGTGGGGCACTCATGGGGCTGCTGCAGGGGCTCTTAAGAGGCATGTCTGGAGCACTTATGGGGCGACTATGGGGCAGGTGCTGGGCTGCTACAGCGGGACCTGTGGGGCACCCAGGTATGTGCACCCAGCACCGCGTGCACGCACACGCAGCTACACACTGATGTGTAAGCAAACACGTGGCCACACACACGCACACTTCCACAAGCGTGCCCAGTCCCATCTATTGACAGAAAGACGTACGTGAAATGCACTGACATGCTTGAGGGTAAACACGTGCGTGGATGTTTGGCACACTGCACACACGCACACATCTGAACGATGATGCTCCAGCTTTAGCATAAATGGAGCTGACATCAAGGCACTCACATGTGGACAGACCAACGTTTACAGGCACTAAGGCTTTCGCGCACAGGTTCGTCCAAGAACAGGCACATACCTGCAGGCACCTCCGAATGTGTGTTCTGTGCGTTCTCTTAAGGGACGCTAGATGGCAGCAAAGACCATGAAATTATTAACCTCAGTCTAACCCTAGGTTTATGACATTTTTTCTTACTATAGATGCGTTTGATGCTAAAAATTCCCCCAAATTGTAATGAATATGCGATAATTGTGTGAATACAAGCATCGCAAGAGCATCCAGTTTTTGGAGCACTTATGGAACACGATAAAGCCAGGCAGAGCCTGACAAAGCGCGACAGAGCCCAACAGGGCTTGACAGAGCCTGATAGAACTCAACAGGGGCCGACAAATCCCGACAGCGCCTGACAGCGAACAGTGGAGTCTGGCAGGGCCTGGCAGAGGCTGTCACAGCACGACAGAGCCAGAGGAGCCTGACAGAGCCCAGCAAACCCGACAGGAATAGACAAGGCCTGGGTGCACAGACCTGGGTGCGTGTGGAAAGGTTTCTGCCTGTTTTCCAGTGAGGAATGGTGTGTGTGCACGTGGACAAACAGAAGGCGAAGCAGCTCGGTTCCAACACTGAAGAAGGCTGCACAGTCACGTAGACACGGGGGCTGCTCCGCTCCTGCTCTCCTGCTCTCTTGCAGGACACAGAGGCCTCAGAGCCCTGTTCAGTTCAGTTCAGTTCCATACAATGTTCACTGACTGCAAGAAAATCCCTCAAATCCCCCACAATGTGGGGCTCAAAAGGGAGTCCCCCTGAAAAGAGGGGGTCACAGTCCAAAAATGCCTGAAAATTCCTGGGGGAGGATAAAACTTATTAAACCCTGTAAATATGAGCGTGAGAATTTCAAACAGAGAGAAGTCTGTCGTTTGTATTTATATATTGCAGAATGGTATTCATGTAGATATAAAATGATTTTAAAATAAAACCCCTTTTCTACTCTGTTATATAAAGGATTTTAGAATGTAAAAAATTTCTGTTGATGGTTTTAAGAATACAAACATCTTATCTATTTGTAGATTAAAAAGTGAAGGACTTGAAAAAGAAAAAAATATCTAGATAGGAACTTAAAATAGAAAAAAGTGTGAGTAGGCAGAGCTCTGTATAATTACTACGTGTTACATAGTCTAAATAGGTAATAAATATCATCTATATATATCCACTCACACCCGTATACATACCTTTAATTTATTAATAAATGTAAATCGATATCCCAGTCTAAATATATATAATTGTAAATATGTCAAAATCTGTAAATTTGAAAAGATACCTGAGTGTTAAAATGGAAGTTTAAATGTATTTAAGTGTAAATAGACACTGGATCAGAGCGCGGCGCGGGACAAACGGGGACGGGTGATGATAGGCGGAGAGAATGGAAATTGACGTGCTTAGCTGGCCAATCAGATTGCGGAGAGGGAAGAGAAGGGGCGGGCCGCGGGGGAAGGGTTGTCTCGAGGGCTTCCCAATGCGCATGCGCAGAAATGGGCGCTGGGAGGTGCACGGGGCGCTCTCGGCGGCCCCGTGCGCGCACCGTTGGAGCCCGGAGCGGACTCGCTGCGCCGCTGTTTCTGCGAGGCCCCGGGGAGTGCCCGGCCCGGCCCCGCCCGGCCCGCTCCGCTCCGTCTCAGAGCCGCCTGGAGAGCCGGGTCGGGCAGCCCCTTCTCGGCTCCACCTCTTCCCGAGCTAAGCCACGCCCCCTTGGGGCCGTGCCATGTTGACCGCACCCTCTCCCTACCCCAAGAGGCTCCTCCCATGGGGGCGTGCCCCAGAGAATGCCCACCCCCAGACCACCTCCCATGGGGCGTGACACAGAGGCTCCGCCCCCCCGAGGGGCTCCCCGTGGGCGTGCCCTCTCAGTACCCGCCCCTCGGCACTGACCCCACCCCATGTAGGCGGGGCCACACCCAGCTGCCCCCTCCCATCTGTGATCCATAACCAACCCCATAGCAGCCCTATGGCTGCCCCACAGGTCCCGCTGTAGCAGCCCAGCACCTGCCCCATAGTCGCCCCATAAGTGCTCCAGACATGCCTCTTAAGAGCCCCTACAGCAGCCCCATGAGTGCCCCACAGGTAATTCCACAGCCGCCCCATCCCGCCCCACAGCGGCCGCTGCGGGACCCCCGGAGACCCCCGGCCCCACAGCCGCCCCGCAGCCCCACAGCGCGCGGTCTCGGGCCCCGGTGCCGGCGAAGCCACGTCCTGGCCGCGGCCGGAGGAGCCGCCGCTTGTCCGCCCCCCACGTCCCCCCGATCGCTGCTGCTGTCGCTGCCTGAGGAGCCGCAGCAGCCGCCGCTTGTCCGCCCCCCACGTCCCCCCGATCGCTGCTGCTGTCGCTGCCTGAGGAGCCGCAGCAGCCGCCGCTTGTCCGCCCCCCACGTCCCCCCGATCGCTGCTGCTGTCGCTGCCTGAGGAGCCGCAGCAGCCGCCGCTTGTCCGCCCCCCACGTCCCCCCGATCGCTGCTGCTGTCGCTGCCTGAGGAGCCGCAGCAGCCGCCGCTTGTCCGCCCCCCACGTCCCCCCGATCGCTGCTGCTGTCGCTGCCTGAGGAGCCGCAGCAGCCGCCGCTTGTCCGCCCCCCCACGTCCCCCCGATCGCTGCTGCTGTCGCTGCCTGAGGAGCCGCAGCAGCCGCCGCTTGTCCGCCCCCCACGTCCCCCCGATCGCTGCTGCTGTCGCTGCCTGAGGAGCCGCAGCAGCCGCCGCTTGTCCGCCCCCCACGTCCCCCCGATCGCTGCTGCTGTCGCTGCCTGAGGAGCCGCAGCAGCCGCCGCTTGTCCGCCCAGCCCCGACTGCCCCCCCCCAATCGCCGCCGCTGCCGCCCCCGCCACCCCCCTTCTCCCGCCATCCCGGTGTCACAACGGGGACTTTGAGCGCGGCTGTGGAGGCAGCAGCTGTTCTGATAGCGAAGCCAAACCGGACCGGGAAACAGGACCGGGAACCAGGAACCGTGGCAGGGAAGTTTTCCCTTGGAGCAAACAAACCCCAGGTGTTCTTCAATGTTTATTGAGAAAGCAGAGTCAGGATGTACCAGTAGTCCGATCAGTGACCTTCTAAGACAAAGTGGGGTCCTGGGATGTCACAATGGGCCCCAGTGACGAAGAGGGTCCCCATGGTGCCACAATGGGCCCTGGGGACAAAGGGAGTCACCAGGATGTCACAATGGGCCCTGGGGACAAACGGGGGGCCCAGGATGTCATAATGGGCCCAGGGGACAAAGAGGAGTCCCCAGGATGTCACATTAGGCCCTGGGGGAAAGAGGGGTCCCCAGGATGTCACAATGGCCTCTGGGGACTATGAGGGGTCCTGGGACGTCACAATGAGTCCTGGGGATAAAGGGGGTCCCCAGGATGTCACAATGGGCACCTGAGACAAAGGGGGGGTCCCCATTGTGTCACAATGCATCGCCAGTGACAAGGGGGTTCCCCATGGTGTCACAATGGGCCTTGGGGACAATTGGGGGTCCTGGGATGTCACAATGGGCCCTGGGGACAATGAGGGGTTCTGGGACGGCACAATGGGCCCTGGAGACAAAGGGGGCTCCCCAGGATGTCACAATGGGCTCTGGGGACAAAGGGGTCCCCAGGATGTCACAATGGGCCCTGGGGACAAAGAGGGGTCCCCTGAATGTCACAATGCGCCCTGGAGACAATGGGGGGTCCTGGGACGTCACAATGGGCCCTGGGGACATAGGGGTACCCAGGATGTCACAATGGGCCCTGGGGACAAAGGGGGCTCCCCAGGATGTCACAATGGGCTCTGGGGACAGAGGGGGTCCCCACGGTGTCACAATGGGCCCTGGGGACAAATGGGGGTCCCCTGAATGTCACAATGCACCCTGAGGACAATGGGGGGTCCTGGGATGTCACAATGGGACCTGGGGACACAGGGGTCCCCAGGATGTGATAATGGGTTCTGGGGACAAGTGGGGTCCCCAGGATGTCACAATGGGCACTGGGGGGAAAGGGGTGGTCCCCATGCTGTCACAATGGGCCCAAGTGACAAGGAGGGTCCCCACGGTTCCACGATGGGCCCTGGGGACAACGGGGTCCACTGGATGTCACAATGGGCCCTGGGGACATAGGGAGGTCCTAGGATGTCACAGTGGGCCCTGGGGACAAAGTGGGGTGCCCTGAATGTCAGAATGGGACCTGGGGACAAAGGGGGTCCTGGGATGTCACAATGGGCCCCAGTGACAAAGGGGGTCCCCATGGCGTCACAATGGGCCCTGGGGACAAAGGGGGTTCCCCAAGATGTCTCAATGGGCCCTAGAGACAATGGGGAGTCCTGGAACATCACAATGGGCCCTGGGGACAAAGTGGGGTCCTGGGACGTAACAATGTGCCCTGGGGAAAAGGGAGGGTCCCCAGGATGCAACAATGGGCCCTGGGGACAAAGTGGGGTCTCCTGAATGTCAAAATGGGCCCTGGGGACAAGGGGGGACCCCATGGTGTCACAATGGGCCCTGGGGACAAAGAGGGGTCCCCTGAATATCACAATGGGCCCTGGGGACAAAGTGGGGTACCCTGAATGTCAGAATGGGACCTGGGGACAAAGGGGGTCCTGGGATGTCACAATGGGCTCCAGTGACAAAGGGGTCCCCATGGTGCCAAAATGGGCCCTCAGGACAAAGTGGGTCCCCAGGATGTCACAATGGGCCCTGGGGACAAAGGGGGTCCTGGGACGTCACAATAGGCCCTGGGGACAAAGGCGGTCCCCATGGTGTCACAATGGGCCCTGGGGACAAAGAGGGGTTGCCTGAATGTCACAATGGCCCCTGGGGACAAAGGAGGGTCCCCAGGATCTCAAAATGGGCCCTGGGGACAAGGGGGGACCTGCAATGTCACAATAGGTTCTGGGGACTAAGGGGGTCCCCAGGACGTCACAATGGCCCCTGGGGATAATGGGAGATCCCCAGGGTGACACAATGGGCCCTGGGGACAATGGGGGTACCCACAGTGTCAGAACGGGCCCTGGGGAAAAAGTGGAATCCTGCAATGTCACAATGGACCCTCAGGACAAGGGGGGGTCCCCATGGTGTCACAATGGCTCCCTAGTGACAAGGGGTTCCCCATGATGTCTTGATGGGCCCTGGGGACAACTGGGGGGTTCTGCGATGTCACAATGGCCCCTGGGGACAATGGGGGTCCCCATGGTGCCACAATGGGCCCTGGGGACAAAGGGGGTCCCCAGGATGTCACAATGGGCCCTGGGGAGAAAGAGGGGGTCCCCATGGTGTCACAATGGGTCCCGAGTGATAAGGGGGGTCCCCACGGTGCCACAATGGGCCAGAGGGACGAGGCGGTCCCCATGATGTCACAATGGGCCCTGGGGACAATGAGGTGTGCCCAGGATGTCACAATGGGCCCTGAGGATAAGGGGGGGTCCCCATGCTGTCACAATGGGTTACCAGTGACAAGGGGGGTCCACATGGTGTCACGATGGGCCCTGGGGACAAAGGTGGGTCCCCATGGTGTCACAACGGACCCTGGGGACAAACGGGGGTCCCTATGGTGTCACAATGGGTCCCCAGTGACAAGTGGGGTCCTGAGATGTCACAATGGGTCCTTGGGACAAAGGGGGGTCCCCAGGATGTCACAATGGGCCCTGGGGACAGTGGGGGTCCCCATGGTGTATACAATGGGTCCCCAGTGACAAAGAGGGTCCCCAGGATGTCACAATGGGCCCTGGGGACAAAGGGGGTCCTGGGACTTCACAATGGGCCCTGCGTACAAGGGCGGGTCCCCAGGAGGTCACAATGGGCTCTGGGGAGAAAGGGGTGGTCCCCATGGTGTCACAATGGGCCCAAGTGACAAGGAGGGTCCCCATGGTTCCACGATGGGCCCTGCGGACAACGGGGTCCACCGGATGTCACAATGGGCCCTGGGGACAAAGGGAGGTCCTAGGATGTCACAGTGGGCCCTGGGGACAAAGTGGGGTCCCCTGACTGTCACAATGGGAGCTGGGGACAAAGGGGGTCCTGGGATGTCACAATGGGCCCCAGTGACAAAGGGGGTCCCCATGGTGTCACAATGGGCCATGGGGACAAAGGGGGGTCCTCGGATGCCACAATGGGCCCTCGGGACAACTGGGGGGTCCTGAGATGTCGCAATGGGCCCTGGGGACAATGGGGGGTCCCCACGGTGCCACAATGGGTCCCCAGTGACAAGGGGAGTCCCCAGGATGCCACAATGGGCCCTAGGGAAAAAGGCTGTCCCCTGAATGTCACAATGGGCCCTGGGGACAATGGGGGTCCCCAGGATGTCACAATGGGCCTTCAGTATAAAGTGGGGTCCTGGGATGTCACAATGGGCCCTGGGGATCAAGGATGGTGCCCAGGATGTCACAATGGGCTCTGGGGACAATGGGGGGTCCTGGAATGTCACAATGGGCCCTAGGGACAAAGGTTGGTCCCCAGGTTGTCACAATGGGTCCTGGGGACAACTGGGGGTCCCCAGGATGTCACAATGGGCCCTGGGGACAAGGGGGATACCCACGGTGTCAAAATGGGCCCTGGGGACAAAGGGAGGTCCCCAGGATGTCACAATGGGCCCTGGGGATGACGGGGGGTCCTGGGACGTCACAATGGGCCCTGGGGACAATGGGGCGTCCTGATATGTTACAATGAGCCCTGGGCACAACTGGGGGGTCCTTAGATGGGGGGTCCTTATGTGGGGGGTGATGGTTAAAGTGTAAGTATGGAGAAGCTTGGCAGATTGATTATATTACACTTCCACAAACACGTCAAGGTAAGCGTTATGTACTTACAATGGTGGAAGCAACCACTGGATGGTTGGAAACATCTGCCGTACCTCATGCTACAGCCCAAAATACCATCTTGGGCCTTGAGAAGCAAGTCCTTTGGTGGCCGGGTACGCCAGAAAGAACTGAATCAGACAATGGTACTCATTTCAAAAACAGTATTATAGACAATTGGGCCAAAGAACATGGTATTGAGTGGGTGTATCATATTCCATATCATGCACCAGCCTCTGGGAAAATTGAAAGGTGCAATGGTTTGTTAAAAACTACACTAAAGGCACTGGGTGGTGGGGCCTTTAAAAACTGGGATTCACATTTAGCAAAAGCCACTTGGTTGGTCAACACCAGGGGATCAACCAATCGAGCCGGGCCTGCCCAATCAGAAATTCTATGGACTGTGGAAGGAGATAAAGTCCCTGTAGTACACATGAAAAATATCTTAGGAAAGGCAGTCTGGGTTCCTCCTGCATCGGGCACAGGCAAACCTATTCGTGGGATTGTTTTTGCCCAGGGACCTGGCAGCACCTGGTGGGTGATGCTTAAGGATGGAGAAGTTCGGTGTGCACCTCAAGGGGATTTGATTTTAGGTGAAAATATGCAATGCTGAACTGTACGATGTGAATTGCCGCACTAACAATGTTTAATAAGTGTCTTTCAGATCAAGACAATGGTGATGAAACCAGCGCTGGCTTCTTCGAGTGGCGCCCGACACCTTCTTGGAAGTTGGTGTCCTTAACCCACCAACAGGGGTCATGAGATGCACTTGGACCATTTTCCCTGCCCTGGGAGACTGTGGTGACAAAATGAACTTAATGAACTTTTCAAAGGAAGGTCCACTGATTAATTACTCCTGTGTATATATGTACATATGTATATATATATATATAGTAGTAGTGATTAATTAGATTGTATTGATAGATTGTATTGATAAGGTTTAAGTATTCAGTGAATGTCATATGATAAGGGGTGGAATGTCCTGGTTTTGTTAAAAACAAGTTTCTCTTTTAGTGAATTTGCCTGTCAGCCAAAGCCTTCATGTCAGCTGCATTTTCCTGGAGAACCAGACACATGTTTTGGCAAACCCAGCAAGGGAATGGAAACTTATTGACAAGCACAGATGGACATCTCGCGAGAGGGGCAACGAGAAACTGGTGAGCAACTGTGTATAACATTCCGTTCACGTGAATACTTCATATAAAAGTGGGAGATCACGAGGATCTCGTCCCTTTTCCTTCCCTTTTGCCTTTTTCCTTCCCTTCTGCTCATGGCCGACATCAGGAGAGGACCTTGCTGGTCGTCCCTGCGAACGGAGGCCAGTGAGAGACTGAATCCAGCTCCGGTTGGCTGCAGAGTCTGATCCAGGACTTTGGGTGCTGGCTCTGCAGTTGCTCAGACTTACAAGATGGGTTTTGTATATTTGTATCATTTTCTCTGTTCTCATCAGTAGCATCAGTAAAACATCTTGAACTTTTCCAGCTCTCTCCCCTCTGTGCTTCTTCCCCTCCCGATCGCCTGTGCTGAGTGGGAAGGGGGGAGAGGGAGGGGAAAAAGGGGGAATTGGGGGGGGGGAGAGGAGGTTGACAACACATCTGGCAGGGTTTGATTGTCACACGCAATCCTAACCCTCGACAGGGACAAAGGGGGTCCTGGGATGTCACAATGGGCCCTGGGGACAACGGGGGGTCCTGGGATGTCACAATGGGCCCTGGGGACAAAGGGCGGTCGCCAGGATATCACAATGGGCTCTGGTGACAATGGGGTCCCCAGGATGTCACAATGGGCCCTGGGGACAAGTTGGGGTCCCCTGAATTTCACAATGGGCCCTGGGGACAAAGAGGGCTCCCCAGCATATCACAATGGGCCCTGGGGACAATGGGGGGTCCTGGGACGTCACAATGGGCCCTGGGGACAAGGGGGGGTCCCCAGGATGTCACAATGGGCCCTGGGGACAAAGGGGGTCCCCACGGTATCAGAATGGGCCCTGGGGACAAAGGGGGGTCCCCTGAATGTCACAATGGGCCCTGGGGACAATGGGGGGTCCTGGGATGTCTCAATGAGCCCTGCAGACAAGGGTGGTACCCACGGTGTCACAATGGGCCCCGGGCACAACGGGGGGTCCCCATAGTGTCACAATGGGTCCTGGGGACAATGGGGGGTCCTGGGACGTCACAATGGGCCCTGGGGACAAGGGGGGGTCCCCAGGATGTCACAATGGGCCCTGGGGAAAAAGAGGGGTCCCCTGAATGTCACAATGGGCCCTGGGGACAAGGGGGTGCAGAGGATGTCACAATGGGCCCTGGGGACAATGGGGGGTCCTGGGATGTCACAATGGGCCCTGGGGACAATGGGAGTCCCCAGGGTGTCACAATGGGCCTTGGGAACAAGGGGGTCCCCCAGATATCACAATGGGCCCTGGGGACAATGTAAGGTCCTGGGCTGTCACAATGAACCCTGAGGACAAGGGGGGTCCCCAGGATGTCACAATGAAGTCTTGGGACAAAGGGGGTCCCCAGGATGTCACAATGGGCCCTGGGGACAAAGGGGGTCCCCACGGTATCAGAATGGGCCCTGAGGACAAGGGGGGTCCCCTGAATGTCACAATGGGCCCTGGGGACAATGGGGGGTCCTGGGATGTCACAATGAGCCCTGCAGACAAGGGTGGTACCCACAGTGTCACAATGGGCCCTGGGCACAAGGGGGGGTCCCCATAGTGTCACAATGGACCCTGGGGACAAGGGGGTGCCGAGGATGTCACAATGGGCACTGGGGACAATGGGGGGTCCTGGGACCGCACAATGGGCCCTGAGGACAATGGTGGGTCCCCTGAATGTCAAAATGGGCCCTGGGGACAAAGGGGGGTCCGCAGGATGTCACAATGGGCACTGGGGACAAAGGGGGGGTCCCCAGGATGTCACAATGGGCCCTGGGGACAATGTGGGGTCCTGGGATTTCACAATGGGCCCCAGTGACAAAGGGGGTCCCCTGAATGTCACAATGGGTCCTGGGGACAATGGGGGGTCCTGGGACGTCACAATGGGCCCTGGGGACAAGGGGGGGTCCCCAGGATGTCACAATGGGCCCTGGGGACAAAGAGGGGTCCCCTGAATGTCACAATGGGCCCTCGGGACAAGGGCGTCCCCCAGATGTCACAATGGGCCATGGGGACAATGGGGTTGCCCAGGATGTCACAATGGGCCCTGGGGACAATGGGAGTCCCCAAGGTGTCAGAACGAGCCCTGGGGACAAAGTGGAATCCTGGAATGTCACAATGGCCCCCAGTGACAAAGGGGTTCCCCATGGTGCCACAATGGGCCGTGGGGACAAAAGGGGTCCCCAGGATTTCACAATAGCACTGGGGACAAAGGGGGGTCATGGGATGTCACAATGGGCTCCAGTGACAAAGAGGGTCCTCATGGTGCCACAATGGGCCCTGGGGACAAAGGGGGTCCCCTGGATGTCACAATGGGCCCTGGGGACAAGGAGGGTCCCCAGCATGTCACAATTGGCCCTGGGGACAAAGGGGGTCCCCACGGTATCAGTATGGGCCCTGGGGACAAAGGGGGGTCCTGGGACGTCACAATGGGCCCTGGGGACAAGGGGGGGTCCCCAGGATGTCACAATGGGCCCTGGGGACAAGGGGTTGCAGTGGATGTCACAATGGGCCCTGGGGACAATGGGGGGTGTCCAGGATGTGAGAATGAGTCCTGAGGACAAGGGGGGGTCCCCATGGTGTCACAATGGGTCCCCAGTGACAAGGAGGGGTCCCCATGGTGTCACAATAGGCCCTGGGGACAAAGTGGGGTCCAAGAATGTCACAATGGGCCCTGGGGACAATGGCGGGTCCTGGGACGTCACAATGGGCCCTGGGGACAAGGGGGGGTCCCCTGGATGTCACAATGGGCCCTGGGGACAAGGAGGGATTCCCAGGACGTCACAATGGGCCCTGGGGACAAGGGGGTGTCCCCAGGATGTCACAATGGGCCCTGCGGACAAGGGTGGTACCCACGGTGTCACAATGGGCACTGGGCACAAGGTGGGGTCCCTATAGTTTCACAATGGGTCCTGGGGACAAGTGGGGTCCCCTGAAAGTCACAATGGGCCCTGGGGACAATGTGGGGTCCTGGGATGTCACAATGGGCGCCAGTGACAAACGGGGGCCCCTGAATGTCACAATGGGCCCTGGGGACAATGGGGGGTCCCGGGACGTCACAATGGGCCCTGGGGACAAGGAGGGATGCCCAGGATGACACAATGGGCCCTGGGGACAAAGAGGCGTCCCCTGAATGTCACAATGGGCCCTGGGGACAAGGGGGTGCCGAGGATGTCACAATGGGCCCTGGGGACAAGGGAGATCCCCATGGTGTCACAATAAGCCCTGGGGACAAAGTGGGGTCCTGGGATGTCACAATGGGCCCTGGGGACAATGGGGGTCCTGGGACGTCACAATGGGCCCTGGGGACAATGGGGGTCCCCACGGTGCCACGATGGGTCCTGGGGACAAGGGCGTCCCCCTAGATGTCACAATGGGCCCTGGGGACAATGGGGTTGCCCAGGATGTCACAATGGACCCTGGGGACAAAGGGGGGTGGGCAGGATGTCACAATGGGCACTGGGGACAAAGGGGGGGTCCCCATGGTGTCACAATGGGTCCCCAGTGACAAGGAGGGTTCCCCATGGTGTCACAATAGGCCCTGGGGACAAAGTGGGGTCCTAGAATGTCACAATGAGCCCTGGGGACAAAGGGGGGTCCTGGGATGTCACAATGGGCCCTGGGGACAAGAGGGGATTCCTAGGATGTCACAATGGGCCCTGGGGACTAATGTGGTCCCCACGGTGTCACAATATGTCCTGGAGACAAAGAGGGGTCCCCAGGATGTCTCAATGGGCCCTGAGGACAATGGGAGGTCCCCATGGTGTCACAATGGGTCCCCAGTGACAAGGGAGGTCTCCACGGTGCCAGGATGGGTCCTGGGGACAAGGAGGTCCCCAGGATGTCACAATGGGCCGTGGGGACAAAGAGGCTCCCCAGGATGTCACAATGGGACCTGGGGACAAGGGGGTCTCCAGGAACTCACAATGGGCTCTGGGGACAATGGAGGTTCCCCAGGATGTTCACAATAGGCCCTGAGGACAAGGGGTGGTCCCCATGCTGTCACAATGGGTCTCCAGTGACAAGGGGGTCCCCAAGGTGTCACAATGGGCCCTGGGGACAATGGGGGGTCCTGGGACGTAACAATAGGCCCTGGGGACAAGGGGGTTCCCCACAGTGTCACAATGGGCCCTGGGGACAAAGGGGGTCCGCACGGTGTTACAATGGTCCCGGGGGACAAAGGGGGATGCCCAGGATGTCACAATGGGCCCTGAGGACAAGGGGGGGTCCCCATGGTGTCACAATGGGTCCCCAGTGACAAGGAGGGTCCCCATGGTGTCATGATGGGTCCTGGGGACAAGGGGGTCCCCAGGATGTAACAATGGACCCTGGGGACAATGGGGGGTCCTGGGACGTCACAATGGGTCCCAGTGACATGGGGGTCCCCAGGATGTCACAATGGGCCCTGGGGACAATGTGGGGTCCTGGGATGTCACAATGGGCCCCAGGGACAAAGGGGGTCCCCTGAATGTCACAATGGGCCCTGGGGACAATGGGGGGTCCTGGGACGTCACAATGGGCCCTGGGGACAAGGAGGGATCCCCAGGATGTCACAATGGGCCCTGGGGACAATGGGGGGTCCTGGGACGTCACAATGGGCCCTAGGGACAAGAGGGGGTCCCCAGGATGTCACAATGGGCCCTGGGGACAAGGGGGTGCCGAGGATGTCACAATGGGCCCTGGGGACAATGGGGGTCCTGGGACGTCACAATGGGCCCTGGGGACACAGAGGGTCCCTAGGACATCACAATCAGCCCTGGCGACAAGATGGGGTCCCCTGAGAGTCACAATGAGCCCTGGGAAGAGAGGGGGCTCCCAAGGACATCACAATGGGCCCTGGGAACAATGGGGGGTCCTGGGACGTCACAATGGGCCCCAGTGACAAAGGGGGTCCCCTGAATGTCACAATGGGCCCTGGGGACAATGGGGGGTCCTGGGACGTCACAATGGGCCCTGGGGACAAGGGGGGGTCCCCAGGATGTCACAATGGGCCCTGAAGACAAAGAGGGGTCCCCTGAATGTCACAATGGGCCCTGGGGACAATGGGGGGTCCTGGGATGTCACAATGGGCCCTGGGGACAAAGTAAGGTCCTGGGATGTCACAATGGGCCCTGGGGACAAGGGGGGGTCCCCAGGATGTCACAATGGGCCTTGGGAACAAGGGGGTCCCCCAGATATCACAATGGGCCCTGGGGACAATGTAAGGTCCTGGGCTGTCACAATGGACCCTGAGGACAAGGGGGGTCCCCAGGATGTCACAATGAAGTCTTGGGACAAAGGGGGTCCCCAGGATGTTCACAATGGGCCCTGGGGACCAGGGGGGGTCCTGGGATGTCACAATGGGCCCCAGTGACAAAGGGGGTCCCTATGGTGCCACAATGGGCCCTGGGGACAAAGGGGGTCCCCTGGATGTCACAATGGGCCCTGGGGACAAGGAGGGTCCCCAGGATGTCACAATGGGCCCTGGGGACAAAGGGGTCCCCACGGTATCAGAATGGGCCCTGGGGACAAGGGGGGTCCCCTGAATGTCACAATGGGCCCTGGGGACAATGGGGGGTCCTGGGATGTCACAATGAGCCCTGCAGACAAGGGTGGTACCCACAGTGTCACAATGGGCCCTGGGCACAAGGGGGGGTCCCCATAGTGTCACAATGGACCCTGGGGACAAGGGGGTCCGCAGGATGTCACAATGGGCCCTGGGGACAATGGGGGGTCCTGGGACCTCACAATGGGCCCTGAGGACAATGGTGGGTCCCCTGAATGTCAAAATGGGCCCTGGGGACAAAGGGGGGTCCGCAGGATGTCACAATGGGCACTGGAGACAAAGGGGGGGTCCCCAGGATGTCACAATGGGCCCTGGGGACAGTGTGGGGTCCTGGGTTTTCACAATGGACCCCAGTGACAAAGGGGGTCCCCTGAATGTCACAATGGGTCCTGGGGACAAGGAGGGATTCCCAAAATGTCACAATGGGCCCTGGGGACAAGGGGGTGTCCCCAGGATGTCACAATGGGCCCTGCGGACAAGGGTGGTACCCACGGTGTCACAATGGGCACTGGGCACAAGGGGGGGTCCCTATAGTGTCACAATGGGTCCTGGGGACAAGTGGAGTCCCCTGAAAGTCACAATGGGCCCTTGGGACAATGTGGGGTCCTGGGATCTCACAATGGGCCCCAATGACAAACGGGGGCCCCTGAATGTCACAATGGGCCCTGGGGACAAAGGGCGGTCCTCAGGATATCACAATGGGCCCTGGGGACAAAAGGTGGTCGCCAGGATATCACAATGGGCTTTGGTGTCAATGGGGTCCCCAGGATGTCACAATGGGCCCTGGGGACAAAGAGTGTCCCCAGGATATCAGAATGGGCCCTGAGGACAAGCTGGGGTCCCCTGAATTTCACAATGGGCCCTGGGGACAAAGAGGGCTCCCCAACATATCACAATGGGCCCTGGGGACAATGGGGGGTCCTGGGACGTCACAATGGGCCCTGGGGACAAGGGGGGGTCCCCAGGATGTCACAATGGGCCCTGGGGACAAAGAGGGGTCCCCTGAATGTCACAATGGGCCCTGGGGACAAGGGGGTGCAGTGGATGTCACAATGGGCCCTGGGGACAATGGGGGGCGTCCAGGATGTGAGAATGAGTCCTGAGGACAAGGCGGGGTCCCCATGGTATCACAATGGGTCCCCAGTGACAAGGAGGGGTCCCCATGGTGTCACAATAGGCCCTGGGGACAAAGTGGGGTCCAAGAATGTCACAATGGGCCCTGGGGACAAAAGCGGTTGCCATGGTGCCACAATGGGCCCTGGGGTCAAAGGGGGTCCCCATGGTGCTACAATGGGCCCTGGGGAAAAAGGGGGGTCCTGGGATGTCACAATAGGCCCCAGTGACAAAGAGGGTCCCCAGGATGTCACAATGGGCCCTGGGGACAAAGAGGGGTCCCCTGAATGTCACAATGGGCCCTGGGGACAAGGGGGTGCAGAGGATGTCACAATGGGCCCTGGGGACAAGGGTGGTACCCACAGGGTCACAATGGGCCCTGGGCAAAAGGGGGGGTCCCCATAGTGTCACAATGGGTCCTGAGGACAATGGGGGGTCCTGGGACGTCACAATGGGCTCTGGGGACAAGGGGGGGTCCCCAGGATGTCACAATGGGCCCTGGGGACAAAGAGGGGTCCCCTGAATGTCACAATGGGCCCTGGGGACAAGGGGGTGCTGAGGATGTCACAATGGGCCCTGGGGACAATGGGGGGTCCTCGGACATCACAATGGGCCCTGAAGACAAGGAGGGATCCCCAGGATGTCACAATGGGCCCTGGGGACAAAGAGGGGTCCCCTGAATGTCACAATGGGCCCTGGAGACAGAGGGGTGCAGTGGATGTCACAATGGGCCCTGGGGACAATGGGGGGTGTCCAGGATGTCAGAATGACTCCTGAGGACAAGGGGGGGTCCCCATGGTGTCACAATAGGCCCTGGGGACAAAGTGGGGTCCAAGAATGTCACAATGGGCCCTGGGGACAAAAGGGGTTGCCATAGTACCACAATGGGCCCTGGGGTCAAAGGGGGTCCCCATGGTGCTACAATGGGCCCTGGGGACAAAGGGGGGTCCTGGGATGTCACAATGGGCCCTGGGGACAAAGGGGGTGTCCCCATGGTGCCACAACAGGCCCTGGGAGCAAGGGGATGGCCAGGATGTCACAATGGGTCCTGGGGAAAATGGGGGGTGCCCAGGATGTCACAATGGACCCTGAGGACAAGCGGGGGTCTCCATGGTGTCACAATGGGCCCCAGTGACAAAGGGGGTCCCCTGAATGTGACAATAGGTCCTGGGGACAATGGGGGGTCCTGGGATGTCACAATGGGCCCTGGGGACAAGGAGGGATCCCCAGGATGTCACAATGGGCCCTGGGGACAATGGGGGGACCTGGGACGTCACAATGGGCCCTGGGGACAAGGGGGGGTCCCCAGGATGTCACAATGGGCCCTGGGGACAAGGGGGGGTCCCCAGGATGTCACAATGGGCCCTGGGGACAAAGAGGGGTCCCCTGAATGTCACAATGGGCCCTGGGGACAAGGGGGTGCAGAGGATGTCACAATGGGCCCTGGGGACAATGGGGGGTCCTGGGACGTCACAATGGGCCCTGGGGACAAGGGGGGGTCCCCAGGATGTCACAATGGGCCCTGGGGACAAGGGCGTGCCGAGGATGTCACAATGGGCCCTGGCGACAATGGGGGGTCCTGGGATGTCACAATGGGCCCTGGGGACAAGGGGGGGTCCCCAGGATGTCACAATGGGCCTTGGGAACAAGGGGGTCCCCAAGATATCACAATGGGCCCTGGGGACAATGTAAGGTCCTGGGCTGTCACAATGGACCCTGAGGACAAGGGGGGACCACAGGATGTCACAATGAAGTCTTGGGACAAAGGGGGTCCCCAGGATGTCACAATGGGCCCTGGGGACAAAGGGGGGTCCCCTGAATGTCACAATGGGCCCTGGGGACAATGGGGGGTCCTGGGATGTCACAATGGACCCTGGGGTCAAGGGGGTGCCGAGGATGTCACAATGGGCCCTGGGGACAATGGGGGGTCCTGGGACCTCACAATGGGCCCTGAGGACAATGGTGGGTCCCCTGAATGTCAAAATGGGCCCTGGGGACAAAGGGGGGTCCGCAGGATGTCACAATGGGACTGGGGATAAAGGGGAGGTCCCCATGGTGTCACAATGGGCCTAAGTGACAAGGAGGCTCCCCACAGTGCCACGATGGGTCCTGGGGACAAGGGCGTCCCCCAGATGTCACAATGGGCCCTGGGGACAATGGGGTTGCCCAGGATGTCACAATGGGCCCTGGGGACAATGGGAGGCCCCAAGGTGTTCAGAACGAGCCCTGGGGACAAAGTGGAATCCTGGAATGTCACAATGGCACCCAGTGACAAAGGGGTTCCCCATGGTGCCACAATGGGCCCTGGGGACAAAAGGGGTCCCCAGGATTTCACAATAGCACTGGGGACAAAGGGGGGTCATGGGATGTCACAATGGGCTCCAGTGACAAAGAGGGTCCTCATGGTGCCACAATGGGCCCTGGCGACAAAGGGGGTCCCCAGGATGTCACAATGGGCCCCAGTGACAAAGTGGGGTCCCCTGAATGTCACAATGGGCCCTGGGGACAATGGGGGGTCCTGGGATGTCACAATGAGCCCTGCAGACAAGGGTGGTACCCACGGTTTTACAATGGGCCCTGGGCACAAGGGGGGGTCCCCATAGTGTCACAATGGGTCCTGGGGACAAGTGGGGTCCCCAGGATGTCACAATGGGCCCTGGGGACAATGGGGGGTCCTGGGATGTCACAATGGGCCCTGGGGACAAGGGGGTGCCGAGGATGTCACAATGGGCCCTGGGGACAATGGGGGGTCCCCTGAATGTCAAAATGGGCCCTGGGGACAAAGTGGGGTCCTAGAATGTCACAATGAGCCCTGGGGACAATGTGGGGTCCTGGGATGTCACAATGGGCCCCAGTGACAAAGGGGGTCCCCTGAATGTCACAATGGGTCCTGGGGACAATGGGGGGTCCTGGGACGTCACAATGGGCCCTGGGGACAAGGAGGGATCCCCAGGATGTCACAATGGGTACTGGAGACAAAGGGGGGGTCCCCATGGTGTCACAATGGGCCCAAGTGACAAGGAGGGTCCCCATGGTGCCACGATGGGTCCTGGGGACAAGGGCGTCCCCCAGATTTCACAATGGGCCCTGGGGACAATGGGGTTGCCCAGGATGTCACAATGGACCCTGGGGACAAAGGGGGGCGCACAGGATGTCACAATGGGCACTGGGGACAAAGGGGGGGTCCCCATGGTGTCACAATGGGCCCAACTGACAAGGAAGGTCCCCACAGTGCCACGATGGCTCCTGGGGACAAGGGCGTTCCCCAGATTTCACAATGGGCCCTGGGGACAATGGGGTTGCCCAGGATGTCACAATGGGCCCTGGGGACAATGGGAGTCCCCAAGGTGTCAGAACGAGCCCTGGGGACAAAGTGGAATCCTGGGATGTCACAATGGCCCCCAGTGACAAAGGGGTTCCCCATGGTGCCACAATGGGCCCTGGGGACAAAAGGGGTCCCCAGGATTTCACAATAGCACAATGGGCCCTGGGGACAAGGGAGATCCCCATGGTGTCACAATAAGCCCTGGGGACAAAGTGGGGTCCTGGGATGTCACAATGGGCCCCAGTGACAAAGGGGTTCCCCATGGTGCCACAATGGGACGTGGGGACAAATGGGGTCCCCAGGATGTCACAATGAACCCTGGGGACAAACGGTGATCCTGGGACATTTCAATGGGCCCTGGGGACAAAGGGGGGACCCCAGGATGTCACAATGGGCCCTGGGGACAAAGGGGGTCTCCAGGACTCACAATGGGCTCTGGGGACAATGGAGGTTCCCCAGGATGTTCACAATAGGCCCTGAGGACAAGGGGTGGTCCCCATGGTGTCACAATGGGTCTCCAGTGACAAGGGGGTCTCCAAGGTGTCACAATGGGCCCTGGGGACAATGGGGGGTCCTGGGACGTAACAATAGGTCCTGGGGACAAGGGGGTTCCCCACAGTGTCACAATGGGCCCTGGGGACAAAGGGGGGTCCGCACGGTGTTACAATGGTCCCGGGGGACAGGGGGGATGCCCAGGATGTCACAATGGGCCCTGAGGACAAGGGGGGGTCCCCATGGTGTCACAATGGGTCCCCAGTGACAAGGAGGGTCCCCATGGTGTCATGATGGGTCCCAGTGACAAGGGGGTCCCCAGGATGTAACAATGGACCCTGGGGACAATGGGGGGTCCTGGGACGTCACAATGGGCCCTGGAGACAAAGGGGGTCTCCAGGATGTCACCATGGGCTCTGGGGACAATGCGGGGTCCTGGGACGTCACAATGGGCCCCAGTGACATGGGGATCCCCAGGATGTCACAATGGGCCCTGGGGACAAAGGGGGGTCACCTGAATGTCACAATGGGCCCCAGTGACAAAGGGGGTCCCCTGAATGTCACAATGGGCCCTGGGGACAATGGGGGGTCCTGGGACGTCACAATGGGCCCTGGGGACAAGGGGGGGTACCCATAGTGTCACAATGGGTCCTGGGGAAAATGGGGTCCCCAGGATGTCACAATGGGCCCTGGGGACAATGTGGGGTCCTGGGATGTCACAATGGGCCACAGTGACAAAGGGGGTCCCCTGAATGTTACAATAGGTCCTGAGGACAGTGGGGGGTCCTGGGACGTCACAATGGGCCCTGGGGACAAGGAGGGATCCCCAGGATGTCACAATGGGCCCTGGGGACAATGGGGGGTCCTGGGACGTCACAATGGGCCCCGTTGACAAGGGGGCATCCCCAGGATGTCAAAATGCGCCCTGGGGCCCAGGGGGGTCCTGCGATGTCACAATGGGCCCTGGGGACAAAGGGAGTCCCCTGGATGTCACAATGGACTCTGGGGACAAAGGGGATCCCCACGGTATCAGAATGGGCCCTGGGGACAAAGGGGGGTCCTGGCATGTCACAATGAGCCCTGCGGACAAGGGTGGTACCCACGGTGTCACAATGGGCCCTGGGAACAAGTGGGGTCCCCAGGATGTCACAATGTGTCCTGGGGACAGTGTGGGGTCCTGGGATGTCACAATGGGTCCCAGTGACAAAGGGGCCCCCTGAATGTCACAATGGGTCCTGGGGACAATGGGGGGTCCTGGGACGTCACAATGGGCCCTGGGGACAAGGGGGGGTCCCTTGGATGTCACAATGGGCCCCAGTGACAACGGGGGTCCCCAGGATGTGACAATGGGCCCTGGGGACAAAGAGGGGTCCACTGAATGTCACAGTGGGCCCTGGGGACAAGGGGGTGCAGTGGATGTCACAATGGGCCTTGGGGACAAGGGGGGTCCCCAGGATGTCACAATGGGCCCTGGGGACAATGGGGTTGCCCAGGATGTCACAATGGGCCCTGGGGACAATGGGAGTCCCCAAGGTGTCAGAACGAGCCCTGGGGACAAAGTGGAATCCTGGAATGTCACAATGGCCCCCAGTGACAAAGGGGTTCCCCATGGTGCCACAATGGGCCCTGGGGACAAAAGGGGTCCCCAGGATTTCACAATAGCACTGGGGACAAAGGGGGGTCATGGGATGTCACAATGGGCCCTGGGGACAAGGGAGATTCCCATGGTGTCACAATAAGCCCTGGGGACAAAGTGGGGTCCTGGGATGTCACAATGGGCTCTGGGGACAAGGAGGGTCCCCCAGGATGTCACAATGGGCCCTGGGGACAAAGGGGGTCCCGGGATGTCACAATGGGCCCCAGTGATAAAGAGGGTCCTCACGGTGCCACAATGGGCCCTGGGGACAAAGGGGGTCCACTGGATGTCACAATGGGCTCTGGGGACAAGGAGGGTCCCCAGGATGTCACAATGGGCCCTGTACACAAAGAGCGTCCCCAGCATGTCACAATTGGCCCTGGGGACAAAGGGGGTCCCGACGGTATTAGAATGGGCCCTGGGGACAAAGGGGGGTCCCCTGAATGTCACAATGGGCCCTGGGGACAGTGGGGGGTCCTGGGACGTCACAATGGGCCCTGGGGACAAGGGGGGGTCCCCAGGATGTCACAATGGGCCCTGGGGACAATGTGGGGTCCCCTGAATGTCACAATGGGCCCTGGGGACAAGGAGGTGCCGAGGATGTCACAATGGGCCCTGGGGACAATGGGGGGTCCCCTGAATGTCAAAATGGGCCCTGGGGACAAGGAGGGATTCCCAGGATGTCACAATGTGTCCTGGGGACAAGTGGGGTCCCCAGGATGTCACAAGGGCCCTGGGGACAATGTGGGGTCCTGGGATGTTACAATGGGCCCCAGTGACAAAGGGGGTCCCCATGGTGCCACAATGGGCTGTGGGGACAAAAGGGGTGCCCAGGATGTCACAATGGGCCCAAGTGACAAGGAGGGTCCCCACGGTGTCACGATGGGTCCTGGGGACAAGGGCGTCCCCCAGATGTCACAATGGGCCCTGGGGACAATGGGGTTGCCCAGGATGTCACAATGGGCCCTGGGGACAATGGGAGTCCCCAAGGTGTCAGAACGAGCCCTGGGGACAAAGTGGAATCCTGGAATGTCACAATGGCCCCCAGTGACAAAGGGGTTCCCCATGGTGCCACAATGGGCCCTGGGGACAAAAGGGGTCCCCAGGATTTCACAATAGCACTGGGGACAAAGGGGGGTCATGGGATGTCACAATGGGCCCTGGGGACAAG